>NC_086244.1:1082500-1217500 GCF_036321145.2 Pelmatolapia mariae | reverse complement strand
TTGTTTCTCAGGTGGGAGGGACTAAGATGCCAGGAGTCGAGGACGGGCACTTTGACAAATGAGACAGAAATGAGCACAGCTGCTTATGCTCTGTGAGCGTAGCGCCACCTACAGGCTGTAAGCTCCACTGCGGACAAAGACACAGACACTTCTTCAGAGTGAGATTTGATTTATGTTCTTTCATTGAAAATTAACAATTTTAAATAAAGTTACTTTAACATTTCATTAATCAAACGAAGAAAAAAGAACGGAGGTGATGATGTTTAACTGTGATTTAAACGCTCGAGCAACATTTGAACAGAAAAGTTTGTCACGTCGGCTCGGTCTCAAATCCCTGAGACTGAAGTCAGAGACGAGCTGAGGTCTTAACTGCAAACCAAACAATAATACAAATACAGTCAATATCCACAGATCAGTCCTGTGCGAAATATTAAGAACATACAGTGACGTGTGTCACGGTCGCACTCATAGTTTAACTGATTTACAGCAACAACAGTAGAATTAAGGATTGAGGCATAATTTAAGGAAAGCACCTGGTTACAGCTTCATTACAGAAGCACACAGTTCATCATCAACGAGCACCTCAGTAACAAAGGACGTCAGCCTTTGAGTCGTCACAATTTTATTGGAGGTAGAGTCTAAACACACCTGAGCACACACCTGAGCACACACAGGGTTCCACGGCCTGTGTTTGAGTTTGAAATGCATGACTTCATAGTTTTTAAAAAGGAGGAAAAAGGTGATAAATAAAGAGTCCTGAGCTCTGCTGATGCCAGAGTGTCGTACGCGCCG
Organism: Pelmatolapia mariae; assembly: GCF_036321145.2. Taxonomy (NCBI): domain Eukaryota; kingdom Metazoa; phylum Chordata; class Actinopteri; order Cichliformes; family Cichlidae; genus Pelmatolapia; species Pelmatolapia mariae. The sequence goes on along the minus strand of NC_086244.1, from coordinate 1,216,708 downwards.
CTGTCTGGCACAGGTAACTGAAGACGCAGGTGTCAGATTCCTGCTCCCAGACACTGCAGAGGATCAACATGTTCAAGTGATCTTTTGCTCTGATTTATGTTTAAGTAAAAAAATCTGTTTTTCTCCTGGAAACAAGAAACATGATTAAAAATACTTTTTGTAATTATCCTTCACCACCAGGGGGCAGCGTGCTGACACACTTTCAGTACTTCCTTTCAGGCCTGTCCTCATGGCCTTAAACTTTTTCACAGGATTCAATAAAGCTTACGCTTACTCACTGCACCATCTTGTGGTATAAAGTGGTATTACCTGAAAATACACCTGGAATTAATTGAACCCAAATTTTAAAATGAATGAACCTGCAGAGGGCTCACTTTAACTGACACGTCAGCACTGTGTCGCTGATCAAATGACTACATCTGAACGGTAGCACCTCCTCCTAACCCGACAGCTGCTGCTCTGCAGAGGCACTGGAGGACTGTGAGGAGGAGGGGGAGGAGGAGGTGGTGGCAGCTGTGGTTAGAGGAGATAGGTCCTCACAGGTGAAGTAGTCCTTCAGGGGGGCCAAGAGGTGACGGACGACAGGGACACACCACGCCTTCCCGAGCACCTTCTGCCGCTGCTGCCGGTTCATGTCCCGCACATCGGTGTAATGTTTAGGGAACCCGAAGACTCTGCAGGGAGGAAGGAGGACACCTTTAATAATCCACCCATCTAACAGGACAACACTGCTCGTAGTTCAGATAAAAACTCAGTGGATCCACAGAAATCAGCCCACAGGCTGTTAGAGACGTTACAACCCTTCAGCCTGCTACCTTTCCAGCTCCGTGATCCAGAGTTTGTCCTCTTTGCCGTTGTAGAGGACGGGAAGCTTGTTGACATTTTTTCCTTGTTTCAGGGAGTTCGCATTGGTGGTGATTGTCCTCACCTTACACATCTGGAACAAAAGCATGAGAACGATCATGTGGCCGAGCAGCTGTGGACGGATCACAGCGAGGAGCAGACTCAGTCACTCACCGTGGCCTTTCTGCCCAGCTCCAAGCACTCCTGCAGGTCCAGCTTGTCGCTCTGGGTGGCTACGATGGGCCTGCGGGTGAAAAATAAAACTTTATTTAAAACGCTTATCCGGCAACGCATTTGAACTTTTTTTCCCCTTTTGGCCTTGGAGAATCTCAGTATTTTGCTCTTATTTTGAAAGTTTCGTTGCTGCTAACCGCCACAGCCCTTCCTGTCTGCTTGTGTCACTGTGGCCATCCCGGTTCGGTTCTGGAGAATTCGCGTCCGGAAGCCGGCTGAGCCGTTTGAGCTCGAGCAGGCGTCACTCGCAAAAGACAAACTTTTCCATCGGAAAACTTTTATCTTCCTGGAGTGAGGAAACTTGCGCTCACAGAGGATCACCTCACCAGGCGTTTCCCTCTAACGATCTTTGCTTCAGATTTAATCACAGCGATTCATTAAAAGCAGCAGCTGCCGTCCTCTGCAGCTCCGCCTCCAGCTCAGCACAAACCCCACGATTCATGGAGGCTGCACTTCCAAAGAGGAAACTCCACAAAAACATGAAATATCCGACTAATACTTTCCACTAATATTAAAAAGATGCTAAAGCTCGCGTACCTCCTCATTCCTGGGATGTTTCCCCAGAAGTAGCGAGCTCTGCGGGCCGGAGTTACGTGCATGGCGTCCACCATCACCGGGTTACACTGACGGAAAAACAAGACACAGTTTACACCTCGTCAGTTTAACTAAGGAAGCACACAGGAAGAGGAAGAGCAGAGGGTTATGGATCCAAACTGAAGTGAGCGCGTGCAGACCTCCAGGAAGCGGCAGATGCTGATTTTGTTGCAGGTGTTCATGGCGACCGTGTTCTCGTACAGCCAGAAGAACGGCCGCGGGTCGTCCTCTTTGGGCTTCAGCCACTGAAGGATGCGGTAGTAATCAAAGAAAAGCCTCCCGGTGCCCTCTGCAGGAGGGAAGAGGGAAGTGACACACGAACACCAACAACCAGCTCACCCACCGACACCATAAATAACATTTAGAACACTGACATCTGTGTGACAGGAGGAGCTTCACAAACCTACCGTAGAGGCCTTTCCTTAACGGGTTGACGATGGAGAGGTCGTTACAGGGGCTGCCGCCGATGAGCAGGTCAAAAGGACCCCACTGCTCGAGCTGGAGGAGCAAAGAAGCACAAAGACGTGGTGAGAAAAGGGGGCGGGGCTTCACCGCAGCACTTTCTATATTCTGACCCATCAAACACACTCAGTTAAATCTTCTGTCTCAGCTCAGAAAAACAAACTGGAGACGCCCTCTCAGTCTGTCCGCCATGTTGGTCTCCTGCTCGCACGGATACGTACCGCTGTGGAGACGCCAAAATAAAACACAGAGCCGGGTCCTCATTTGTGGAAAGAGGAATTACGAAGGACATACGCGTTCCTGAGTGATGTGCCGGACGTCTCCGATGTGGACGATCTTCCCGTCGTGGTTGACGGTGGCAACGGCGACCGAATCCTCGCAAACCTCAGAGGCGACGTATTTGTCTATTTTGATGCCCAGGACCTTGAGCACGTAGAAACCTGACGAGACGCGGAGAAAAGAAGGGTCTGTGTGGAAAAGCAGGAGCGTATGGCTGTTTCACAGGAGCAGAAGGGCAGGTAAAGCTTACCTGTGCCGATGCCGTCGAACAGCGACAGGACTCTGACGGGTCGGCGGAGGTTTGCAGGGATGGACGGGTAGACGCGGTGAGGCTCCTACAACAAGAAAAACTCAGCATCACACAAGAGCCGGCGTGATTTCTGACGAGACGACAGGAAGTCACACGTGACTCATAACACGGGGTGTGCTTATTTATTACGTTAGGTACTCGATGTTCTTGACGACGCGTCTCCTGATGTAAAAAAAGTGTAACCCTGAGTGGATCTGATGCAGACACCAACATAGTTTAAACTTCTACACAAACACATAAAACAACACAAAAGCACAGAACTCATCCTGATCCTGCTGGGAGTGATGGCTGCAGTTCACTACATGGCCACAGGGGTCACTAGCTGTTACAGAGGGCGGGGCGTCAGACTGAAAGGAGCTGTGGGCCGCTGCTGGCACTGTCCTCTCATTTTAGTGTTCAAGTAGTACAAAACAAACAAACAAGAAAACTCGCACAAATATATCTGAAAATGTTTTGTTTTTTTATTTCAAAACTGCAAACATGAGCACGCGTTTCCCTCCCTCTGAACTGAAGCCTTTCATTGAACCACCAAATAAACACACCGGTCCTCTCCGTCTGTCCTGATGCATTTTGTTCGTATGTAACAAAAACGTTTGTGACTGAGCTCAGCATGTTTGTACACTCTGCACTCCACAACAAACAAATCCTCCCTAACAGAAACGTCACCTTAAGGGACAAACTGTTATATTTCTACGGGCTGCGAGTTCGGACCCCTGCTCTAAGCAAACATTACTTTGATAACTGTCTGAAATAAAAATGAACTTTCTGCCACTATATGGAAGAAAGAATCTGCTGTGTGTGAGTACCTGAGAAAACCTTTGTGTGGGATTCAGAGAGCTACAGTTACCATTGTTAGAGTCAAGATTCAAGACGTTTATTGTCATGTACACCGCAAAACACAAACAGGGTTACGCAGAGTAATGAAACTCTTACTTTGCAGGTTCCCTTCACACAACTAAAAAGAAAGTCATAATAAGTAAAACTGCTTGTAGGTCTTGTAGCTTATTTGTGAGTGTAATCAGAATTTAAAGTGCAAGTAGCTGCACACATACAGCGTATGCAATATTATGTGGATATTTAAAGATATGTGCAAATTTACACTTATGGATAATTTGCAGGGGGCAAGAAGGTCCTGAGTTCAATTCCTCCATCAGGTCTTTCTGTGTGGAGTCTGCATGTTCTCCCGTGTTTGTGTGGGTTCTCTCCAGCTTCCTCCCACAGTCCACAGACATGCAGTTAGTGGGGATAGGCTAGTTGGAAACACTAAATCCCACCGTAGGTGTGAATGTGAGCGCGAATGGTTGTCTGTGTCTGTGTGTGCCCTGCGACGCACTGGCGTGTCCAGGGTGTACCCCGCCTCCTGCCTTAAGACAGCTGGGATAGGCTCCAGCGCACGCCGCAACCCTGAAAAGGTTACGCAGAAGCGAATGGATGGATAATTATAATTTTTTAGTAATGTTGTTAGTCCCCAAAGGAACTGCAATGATCAGATACCTTGGGGGAGTTTAAGTCCATCTTAAAGGAAGGAGAGAACAACTCTCAGTGTGATTGTTTTCAATGTCACTCTTCATTTGATCTGTTGTAGATTTTTCACGTGTTCATACAGGATATTTTATTTGTTTTAATGTTATATACTTATGTGGTACATGTATTTTGACTTTTGTTGCCATGATGGCAGGTCTCTCTTGGAAATTAGATCTCAATGAGATTTTACCTGGATAAATAAATAAAGCACTAATCAGCGGGGGCAGGTACAGGGCAGCACCTTTGAGGGCCTCCTGCACACAGATCTTTACAAAGGCTGGTGTTCCACTCACAAACTCCATGCCGCTGTCATTGGTGAAAAACTCCTGCACGCGGATGCTCCAGTCCTCTCTGGGGATCAGCGCTCTGTGGGGTCTGTGAGCCTGACACAGGTAGCAGATCCACGGGTCCTCCAGCTTCAGCGAATCAAACGTTCCCGGCCCGATGAGGATGTTCAGACAGTCCTCGCAGTAAGACCTGAAGACGGAGAACAGAGGTTAGGAACGGAGAACGGGCTCGTGCATGCGGCTGAAACACTGAAAGAAGCTGAGCGTAACCTGCAGCAGCCGTCGTTGCCACACAGCAGGACGTCCATCCCGTAGCAGCAGATGGTGCAGTAGGACTGATATCCATCGCCGTCGTAACGATATAAGGTTTCTGTGAAGTTATCCTGCAGGCACACAGACACCATCACAGCCAGCTGCTCAGAAGGAGCTTCAACGTTTTGAACAACAACAGAAACAAAGAAAAACATCTGCTCAGTTCTTTAAAAGCTCTGCAGGATTTCTGTTTCTGCATTAGGTCTACGCTGTAACCCGACACCACAAACTACAGCGGTGTCCATGCAGCTGTGCACCAAACATCTGCCAGCTGTGTTTGACAAATCTGGATTGAAGTGAAGCCGTGACTTTAAACAGCGCGTGCTGATGGATGCACGGGTCCTTCCTCACGTCTATCGTGGAGTCGAGCCTGAGAGCAGCTTCTCACCTTACACTTCAGGCACAGGCCGCCTTTAAACAGCGGGTGGAAGATCTCAATGTTGTCGGTCCCACAGCACAGACAGCACCCTGCAAACAGCACACGATCAAACACACGAGCTTGTACACTCAAAGATTCGAGGAATGCAGGTGAAGCAGCGCTGCACGCTCACCTTCGATGTCCAGCTTCATGTCCACGATCGTGCTGATGATCTTCTCTGAAAGGAGCAGTGAGAGTAAGAGTGAGCCATGTTCACACCTGCTCAGGTGAGCTGACAGTGGAGGCTAACAGCTGCATGACTAACAGTCGCCGAGCGTTACCTCTGTGCTTCTGGTCGGGCTGTGTGTAGGAGGCGGTCGGCTTGTTGACCTTGTTGTGGAATTTGGTGTAGATCTTCTTCTTGCTCGGCATCCAATCAGGCGACACGTCATCGTTCAGCTCGCTTCGCTTCTTATGAGCCTTCCTTCCTCTCCATCCCGTCTTACTCTTCCCCTTTCTCCATCCTCCTCGCCACTCCTCCTCCTCTTCCTCTTCCTCCTCCTCTTCCTCCTTCTTCCCCTGTCTCCCCGTCTTTGAGCCTCCTCCTCGAGGTTCCTTCTCCTTCCGTGCTTTGGGGCCGTGCTCCGCAGGATGACCTTCCTTTTTGTTTGCCGTTGCTGGCTTTGAGGCCTTCCCGATGGAGCTGCAGGACAGCCTCTTCAGGCGCACCTCCACATCTTTCAGGTTGGTGCTGGAGGAGTCAGGAGAAGAGGAGGCTTTATGGGGGAGCTTCTTCATCGCCCTCGACCTGCAGTCTGCAGAGGGAAATCAAACGTGTGATCAAAATACATCATAAATAAGACGGCGCACGACAGAAAACCTGGAAGTCCGTGATCGTCCTTTTTATCCTACTCTGAGCTCCTCCTGTACGACCCCTGACCCCGTCTCCATGACTGACACAGAAACAGGCGTTCACAGGTGAGCCACACCTTCACTCCGACTCAGTCAGGGCAGGTAGTAAAATGATTCTGCAGTAAGTATCAATGTTCTTACCGTTCTTTGGAGCGTTGGGCTGAAATCCCTCAGGCCCCGACGGCTGGAAGCCTCCCAACGCCCAGTCCAACATCTGCTTCAACAGCTCCTCTCTGCCCTTTGGAGGAGGAGAGAACTGCTTCTTACAGCGCCGAGCCGCCTCCTGGTGCAGAGGAAGGAGGACGCGTCACATACGAGCACGTTCCCATCGCAGCACACAGACTTTAGTTTAGCAAAACATATTTAAAATAACATGGACATGGCAGTGTTTTGGAATCCCAGGTTCTGTTCTTTACAAAACGAGTCCAGGACTCTTAAACTCCAGTGTTTCTCCTGTTTGAACAAACACACCTGCAGGGACAGGTAGACGGCCTCCTGGTAGGTGTTCAGGATGTTGAAGGAGTCGGCACAAAAGTTCTGGGTGAACGCAGCGAAAGGTTTGAGGTCCTGCAAACTGACCTGGGATCAGAGAGAAGGAAAACATTCATCCATCCACCGTCACAGGAGAAAAGCACAAATAAAGATTTTACTAATAATTTAAAGCAGAAGACAAAGAAACGACCGTTTGATCACGTCTGCAGAGGAAAGGACTCAAACTCAGGGCACGCGCACACACACACACAGACACACACAGACACACACACACACAGACACACACACCCTCCTCCCTCATATTTGACAGGAGGGTTCACTTCTCACTACAACTAACAGCAAATCATTTTTCTTCTAACATGACTGACAAAGCTCCTCTGTAACTGAAGGAAAAGGAGAGAGGGAGGAGGTGAAGCGGGACGTCAGGTGACTGTGTGTCAACAGCCGTGATTGGATGTCCTGAGAGGAGGAGCGAGGGACTCAAATGAGTAGAAAAAGGGGCCCAGGAAGCTCCAGGTTGGTACTTGCACTGTGATTGGCTCTGGGAGCACCAGAGGAGATGCTCACTGGTTGGATCTATGATCAGCTTTGTTCTGCTTGTTTCTGCTGTGTTACAGTATAAATCAGCAGGATTTGGCTCCCCGTTTTCCTTATCAGAGGAGGCCGGGTAGACCTGCACTACACTCTGGGTACGACTCACTGGATCAGAGTCTGGACTAAACAGAGAGCTGATCCACACTTCCTGGTTCCACAGATCGACAGCTTGTGCGACTCACCTGTGAGGACATCTTTTGTCCGTACCACTCCACCAGCGTCTTCCCTGGCTGTGGAGTTTCTCCTCTGCGCGGCAGGACGATGGCTGGCCACAGCGCGAAGCCCCCCACGTAACCCCAGACCAGCTCCCCCTTCAGGACAAAACACACACAGACACAGATGTGTTCACGCCAAACACTGTTAGTTTCTGTTGCCATAGCGACCAATGTGCGAGCAGGTGATTTCACAGTGAGCTAAACTGAGTCGACGCCAGCAAACACACTTTCCCGTCACTGCCTTCAACAAACGCACACCAAGTTTCACATTTTTGTAGAAGACGCTGCAAAATAAAAAACTGCCACACGGTGTGAAAGGGCTGAAACGCATCGTTTCATGTGACCGCCTCCTCCAAACTCAGCTTCTCTCCATTTGACTCAGTTTTCTGTTATTTGTTACCAATAAACTCAAACCGTCCCTGATTGAAAAGAAAAGTTTGTTACTTGGTTGTTAAACTGAAATTTTCTGCGGATGCGTCACACGACGGCTGCAGTGAGACAACACACATGAACATAGTAAATAAAGACAGTGGTGTGAAATGCCTTACAGGTGATTGTTCCCGCGCTGATGCTAGTCGGGTCGGCGTGGCTGCTGAATCCTCGTCATCGCTGCTCACGGCAAAAACAGACTTGGCCGGACGATTTCTGTGACCTGCAAACGAGACGAGAAGCCACTGAAGCAGCTCAGCGAACAAATACTGTCAAACAGAAATGGGTGTTAGCGTCGCTCGGCCCTTTCTTATTGCACTGGTGTTTCTTACTGTGCAGCTGCCTCGGTCTGTGAGGCCGACACATTCTGGAAGCTTCTGTAACATCCACCACATCTGGATAAAAACAGGACACGCAGTCAGACTGATTAACATCAATGAGGCGTCACAACAACTTCGTGTCAGAGCAGGAAACTCCGGCGTCAGTCCTACCAGAGGAGTTTTCTGTGTCGCCCGACTCCTCCGTGCTGCTGTATTTCCTGGAACGCACAGGTGGGCTGGATTTGGGCCAGTCGCTGTCCTCCGATGAGCTCAGTTTATCCACTTCCTGTTTCCTCTCATTATCATAAGCTGTCTGGTGACGGACGGGTATCTTCCTCCTGCGGTCGTTGGGACTTCTCGCCCACGTCCCCGGTTCAGGTAAAACTTTGGAGGCTTCTTGGCTGTCAGGAAAAGTCTTGGGGATGTTCGACACCTTGGGATTAAAGCAAAGACAGAAAAAAAGGGAAACTGTTTATGCCTTCCCACCTGGGTCGTGTGGTCCACTCACATGGCTTTGACCTCTCACCTTAGCAAACACCTGAGTCCGGTGCAGCGAGCTCGGCAGGGCCAGGAGGGTCAAAATGAGCCTGTGCAGCATCGAGCCGGGGCTGACTTCACTCACCATCTGCAAACAGACACGTGTTGTCTCGGCTCACACACAGAGCTTTAATCCAGTAACCAGACGTGTGGACGTTCAGGCCACGCTGGTGCTCTCACCTTTGCCCAGGAAGTAGCTTCTCCGCTTCTCGTCGCGTGAATCAAACTGAGGTAGTCGTCCTGAAGGTGATCAGCTTCTGAAGAGGCGGGGTCACACAGACGCAGCTCTACCGCCATCTCTGACAGCACGCTGCTGGATAGCTTATTCTGAGGACGGCATGTTGCATTGCAGAGTCATTAGCAGCAGATACAGACGGCATCTTATGTCTTATTAGAAGAACACAGCGTAACAAAGTGACCTTTAAAGGCCTGAAAGTGCACAAATCCTACAGACAGCAGCTCATAATGGCAGCCAGGACCGAGCCGAGTCTCTGGATCAGAGCATCTGGCTAATCGACCTACAGCACACATGTACTGAAATCTGGATCCTGGAAACTCTCTCTCTCCCTCTCTCTCTTTTGGGAACTGGCGCCCTGGTTATCGTCGCCGCCCTCAGGTGTAAACGTCCCACAGAGTGGAACAGGCCTACAGTTAAACTGAGTTTTTCCTGAATAGAAAAATCTTGCAGCCACCAAAGAGTCAGAGCTGAAGGAAAATGGGCAGCACTGTAATACAAATACACTGCGTTCCAAATGATTATGCAAATTGTGTTTAAGTGGCATAAAGATTAAATAAGTTGTTAGTCAATTAAACCCATGGATGGGATTGTGTCTCAGGGCTCTTTGGATCACTGAAATCAATCTCGGACACCTGTGATCATTAGTGTGCCAGGTGAGCCCATTTAAGGAAAAACTACTAAAGAAGGATGTTCCACATCATTAAGCAGACCAGCATTTTCAAGCAATATGGGAAAGAAAAAGGATCTCTGCTGCTGAAAAGCATGAAACAGTGGAATACCATGGATAAGGAATGAAAACTTAAGCGTGATCACCATAACGTTAGGAGATTTGTGTCTGAGTCAGAGCACACATGGGTTCGTGCAGACAAAGGCACAATGATGAAGGTTTCTGCCAGACAAATACATCAGGTTAAGAGAGCAGCTGCTAAAAGGCCGTCACAAAGCAGCAAACACATATTTGAAGCTGCTGGTGCCTCTGGAGCCTCGTAAATGCCAAAGTGTAGGATCCTCCAAAGACCTGTAGTTGTGCATAAACCTTCTATTCGGCCGCCCCTAACCAATGCTCACAAGCAGAAACGGCTGCAGTGGGCCCAGAACTACATGAAGACTAGTTTTGAAACAGTCTTGTTCACTGATGAGTGCAGCGCAACCCTGGATGGTCCAGATGGATGCAGTGGTGGATGGTTGGTGGATGGCCACCATGTCCCAACAAGGCTGCGACATCGGCAGGGAGGTGGTGGAGTCATGTTTTGAGCCAGAATCACAGGGAGAGAGCTGGTCGGCCCCTTTAGGCTCCCTGATGGTGTGAAAATGAGCTCTGCAAAGGATGTGGAGTGTCTGACTGACACTTTCTTCCATGGTAGAAGGAGAAGAACTGTGCCTTATGCAACACAACCATCTTCATGCAAGTCCATGAAGCATGCTCATGCTGCAAGGAACAGCTTGCAGCATGAGCATGCTTCATGGACTGCTATCACCATAAAAGGAGAGAAACTCATGGTGTGGCCCCCGTTCTTCCCTGACCTCAATCCTATTGAGAACCTTTGAAGCATCCTCAAGCCAAAGATGTGTGAGGGTGGGAGGCCGTTCACATCCAAACATGTGACTTTAAGTTTTCTATTTTTGAAAATCGTACTGTTTTCATTGGGAGGTTTGTGCAGTAACATTTGAATTATACTCCAGTGGTTGATGACTCGAAAATGATGCTGACTGCCATTTGAATCGACTGTTCAGGAAAATCAGAGACAATCATGTGCATAATAATTTGGTGTATATCAAACCAGCTTTGATTTCACACACTCGAAGGTGATTCATGATAAAGTAAAACGCAGATTTGTGTCAGACACAAGGAATCCCGACTATGAGCCGGGAAAATCCTGCTGCAGCCGCTTTTCTTAGACTACAAGTTGGCCGGGAATCAAACCAGCGACCTTCGGTTTACCAGGCCTGCTCTGCCTCCAGCAGCATACAAACAAAGACGTCTTACGCTGACTGTGTGAGGGTCTTTCTGGACGAGGGTGATGTTCCTCAGCGCCGAGTCTCCGAGCTGCTCGGGAACGCTCTCGACCACGCTCCGCAGCGCCGCCTGGTAAAACACCCGCGCGTCCTTCATGAAGTCCGCCCTCTCCTTGTCGTCCAGATCCACGGCCGGGGTGGCCCGCAGGAAGTTTTTGACTCGAGCGCCCACTTTCACCTCGGCTGCGGGCAGCAGCTTCGCCTCGCTGCTGAGCAGCTTCACGTCTCGCCTCCTGAGAAAGTCATCGAGGGCGGCCGGCTGCAGGACCCTCGCCGCGTACGAGTGAAGCAGCACGAGCGTGAGCTGCAGCTCCACTCCGACATTCGCAGAGCCATACTGCTGCAGCTCCTGGAGCGCCCGGAGCGGCTCCAGCGCGTAGGCGAGGAACAGGAAGTGTAGCTCGACTTTCGGATCGGTCAGCTGGACGCTGATTCGCTGGGTGCTGATGCGCTCGGCGTCCACGGCCAGCGCCTCAAGTTTAAAATACTCCACCAAATCAGTCCAGCAGCCCGCCATCTTCTGCACGGCGTGGATGAAGAACAAGCACTGCGAGGAGACGGGGCGGGACAGGTTGTGGTGCTCCACGTTTGCAAACAGCTCCTTCAGGCTGTTGTTGACGGAGGCGCAGGTGGAGTAGTGACGGTGGATGTCTTTCACCAGGTCGACCACGTGACTGAAGGACGTGAGGAGTCCGGCCTGGCACGCTCGTCCCGCCATCCTGGGAAGGCCGCAGAGCGATACCAAGCTGGGGCTGAAAAGCCGGAGCTGGGCTTCAAACCTCCGGCTCACCTGTGGGGGCGGAGCATCACAGTAAAACACAGCCAGGTTGGAGAGAGGAAGGCCAGCCTCCGTCAGCGCCTTCATCAGAAGGTCTGAATCTGACTCCGGGGCTCCAACTGCCGAATCCACGCTCAGCTGCAGCGCAAGCAGCGGCCTCACCACGCTCGCACCCGAGCACCTGTCGAAGTAGCCAATCAGGACTATGCTCGTCCTCCGGCCCCCGCCCAGCTCCACCCCGACGTACAGGTACAGGCAGTATGGTGTGCTGTGGAGCGCGTTGATGATTTGGCCGGTCGGCGTCAGGTCCATGTCATCGCGGCAGTATCGTTTACTGAAGCGCAGCAAAACATCGCCCTCGTCCACCAAGGAGTCTGTTGGCTCCGCCTCCTTCACCTGCTCAGGCCGAACACACTCGTCTATGTTTGTTACCGACTCCATCGTCAGGTCCACCACATCGTCCTCGTCGTCGGAGATCAGCGAGATTACATCATTTGCTTTTTCTTCCTCTATGGTTTTACTGTCTGTCGTCACGGTGACGGCGAGTTTCTGATTCGGCAGGAGAAATGCACCACCTGCAACGGGGGGGGGGGGGGGGGGGGGGGGGGGGGGGGGGGGGAGGAGAGAGCGAGCGTTAGGCGACAGCTTTGAAGTGAAGGTTCACATATTAAACTTCTGGCTTTAAAACGAGCAGCAAAGCATAAAAACGTTCAACGTTTCCAGTCGTGCTGACGATCTGTACCGTGTGGACGATAGAAAAGTGTCTATCGTGCCATTTGTCTTCTATCATTTCCAACCTAATTTTATAAACTACTACATAAAATATATCATTAAATAGCCTGTGGCAAATTTATTAGTGTTGTCTTGACACTATACAGACTCTAACTTTATGCAAAGTATAAAAAAATGATATTTTTCGCAAAGAAACTTGTAGTTTTGCGACATGGTGCTGCTTTACGTGCACCCAGATATGCGTCATGCTTTACGGTAGTGATACTGAAATATCGATTCTTCCGATACCAGTCGTTTATGTTCTAGAATCGATTCTCATATTAAAATATCGATATTTTAGTACTTTGGGGTAAATTTGTAGTTTTTCATTAACAGGAACACAGTGGAAAGAAACTATATCATTCGGATTGTCTACATTGGAAGGAACTACTTCCTCTTCCGCCTTCCATAGTCATGTGTGAAATATGGCTGTATAAATGTGGCAGCCCCTGGCGTGCACACTCACAACAATGGCTGAGCGTAAACAGAGTCATGCATGGACGTATTTTACCTCCACAAACAGCCAAGACGCGGTTTGCGATACATGTGGCAAGACAGTGAGGTGTTGTGGCAACAGCACTGACCTCGCCAAACACCTCAGAGTAAATCATATCACAGAATATGACGAGCGTATGTTGGGGTGAGCTGAAGAGGAGGAGAGGGACAGGTGCTGCTAGGGCGAGACAGACGTCTGTCGCAGAGTCCTTTAGTGCTGCAGACAGGCAACATGCTCAAATGGCACACAACTTCATTTTTTTATTTCTATATGATAATTCTGCATTATTAAGTGATAAGAACAAGTAATCTGATGTCCTGTAATCATTATGAAGCTATATTATTACAATTACATAATGCAATTATATATTGTATTATGAAATACAATGAAACATTAAGTTTTTGTACAGAGTATCAGTATCGGATCAGTATCGTTGATACCACCATGAATTTTACTTGGTATCGGATCAGAAAGGAAATCAGTGGTATCGTACATCACTAGTTTACGGTAACTCAAAACGATGGACGTGCGACAGGTTGCAGTTTCATGCCCGGACATGCACCAGGCAGAGACAGCTGCACCGGCAGCCCAAGAAGAAGCACTTTTACCAAAAGAGGGGGTACGTCTGTGATTTGGTTACATTTTGGGTTCAACAGCACCAACACGGAGCAGAAGACGCCCATTTGCAAGCTACGCTATAAAACTATTCCCGCGCCCGATGGCAACACAACAAATCTCTTCTATCACCTACAGAAGGCCCACGAAGAAGAATACTCAAGAATCCAGAGAATCCGAGCTAAACCAAGTTGTGGAACGACGGGAGCAAGTTGGGAAAGAAAAACTATACCAGCTGAAGATACAGCAGTCTTTCACACAAGGGCCTTATGAGAAAACGTCCCAGCGCCATAAACAAACCACAGGAGCCGTCTCGCGTTACACTTGTAAAGGCATGGCCCCTGTTTATGTAGTTGAGAAGGACAGCTTTCGTGACCTCGTCAAAGTCCTTGATCCGAGGTACGTTAGGCCCGGCCGTGAGCACTTCAGTAAAGTCGAGTCGCCTCGCTTATATGACGCGTGCCGGGCCAAAGTAGAGAAGGATGTTTGCGGTGTCGTGCATTATGCCGTGGCTGCTGACCTGTGGACGAGCAGAGATACGCAGCCCTACATGAGCGTAACCGTCCATTTCACTAACAAAGACTCTGCGCTCGCTGTTTACAGACTGCGGACTTTCCAGAAGACCGCACTGGAGTCATGTTAGCCCGAGGTATGAGTCTGCCATCGCTACATATTTAACGTGCACAAAGTACACTATGTGCATATGTACGTGCATGTAGTACTAATATATATATATTAGTTTTACTAGCATGTATGATATGCATGTTAGTAAAACAAATGTTTTCGGCAGAAAAATTTGAAACTGTTGTGCACTTTAAAAAGTTCATTTTAAATGTATGATTTTGAAAACAAAGTGAAGGCCACAGCTGTTTTCATTTGATATTTTTATACTGATGCACTAAAATGTACGTTTCTCATTTGTGACAGTTCCTTTAAATGTCTCTTCAAAATAAAGTTGGACAAAAGTGAGCACCGAAATTTTTCAAACTTTTCAGAGAATAACTGGAAACACTGTGGTATATCGTGATATATATATCGTTATCGTGATATAAAATAATTCATATCGTGATAAATATTTTTTCAATATCGCCCAGCACTAGTTTCCAGCATCGGTTTCCCTGAACACACGCTGTGTGACAGCTGTGGGAGACACACCTAAGTCAGCAGGAACCAGGCTCTGTCCTCCTCTGGCTTCCAAGGCGTTGTACTCCCTGCCATCATTGTTCTCGTCGAAGAAGATCTTGAACCACTGGAGGAAGGTCAGAGCCACGGCAGAGTTCCTCTTCATCAGCGACTCGATGGGGATGTGCTGGGCAGAGCAACAGAGGATCTTTAGGTGCGTGTTTCTATCAAAGAACGAGCGCCAAGTCATCCTGCTGTTTCTAACACAGGTGTGCAGCGAGCACTCGCTTTAATGCCGGGACCTGAAAACGCAGCAACACTCACTCTGATCACTCCGGCCTTCCTGAAAGCAGCCTGCAGTAAGGTGAAGTTGTGCAGAGAGTGCATGATGGTGTCGCACTGGAACTGGACCCTGGAGAGGTCCAAGGAGCCGGGAAACAGCCAGTCCATCAGCTGGCAATAAGCCGCACCTGGATACAAACAGAGCAGGAAGTATTACACATCATGTATGTTATTAACATGGCTTTAACTTTACACTGATCAAACTGGCTTTTCCTCGTTGCCTGTCATATGTTTCCTGTTCCTGTTGCAGGGACAGATGACCCGAGTTTCTAATGATGAGCCCAGTGTAGGATCAGGAAAACCCTGTAAGCCACACACACACAGGTTTTTCCTGTGCTCTCCTTCCTGCTCTGTGTAAATATCATCTTATTTATGGTTTTCTTTTCACAACATGCTCCATGAGGCACACCTGCTCAGTAAGAAATGATAGCAAGAAAGCTGGGCCACCGTCCACGAACACAGTAGTCCTTTTTAAGAGTCCTCGTCAGAGGGACAGCTCAGAGTCAGAGGCTGAAGATGAAGCCGCCAAGCAGGAGGAAAAGAGGAAGACCTCAGGGGAGGTTCATGGATGTAGTGAAGGAGGACAGGCAGAGGGTTGGTATTACAGAGGAGGTGGAGGCAGATCATCCACTGTGGAGACCCCTAAAGGGAGCAGCTGGAAGAAAAGAGTCCAAGGAAAGGAGGAAAGAATAGGAGTGATGTGCGAGCGCCTGTTGGTTTCTGTTAGCAGCCCAGCTGCTGCACTCTGGTTCAACCACAGATGGGCTCAGGAGGACGGAGAACTCCACGTGAGAAGTAAGGCGGAGGCTGTTAGCAATGTACCAGCATCAGCCATGCCTGTTAAAACACACCCACCTGTGCATGCCTGCTCCACCTTGGTGAAGCTCGTCTGTAAGGTTTCGTTTAGCCACGCCAGCAGCTCGTAGCGGTTATACAAAAACGTCCCGTTCAGGGTCACATGCACCGCCATCTCCGAAAGGCACCTGCACACACATCACAATGTTTTTAAAATCATACATGGTAAATGGCCTGTATTTGTATAGCGCTTTACTTAGTCCCTAAGGACCCCAAAGCGCTTTACACGTTCAGTCATCCACCCATTCACACACTGGTGATGGCAGCTACATTGTAGCCACAGCCACCCTGGGGTGCACTGACAGAGGCGAGGCTGCCGGACACTGACACTGAACGCTGCAGCCCTGCACAGACTGGCGACCTGGCCAGGCTCTACCCCGCCTTTAGCCCCATGATAGGCTCCGGCTGGAGGGATGATACATGAGGCAAAACAAATATTACTGAGGCACGCATTACACAAGAGCCTGATAAAGTCAGAGTGACATTTACACACGTAAGAACACTCATATAGTAATATTTTCCTGTAAGCACCCAAAACAAGCCCACGTGTTTGCACAAATGTCTGTCCAGAAGTTTTACTGACAGTGTGAAAGAGCTCGATCTCCCTCTGCAGACCTCCGTCACAGCGTCACGGACACCGGGTTCACACAGTGCTGCTTCAGGGGCTGACTTCTTCCTCTGTAACGACTTCTCCGTGAAAGCGTTGCATTTAGGGTCCCATTAAAATGTCGTTTACCTCACATTCAATCTATAGAATGGAAACGAACGGAATGAACACGAGCGCATTCTAGGCGAAGTTGGAATTCCCGAGTTTCCAGCCGGAATCTTAAACTGTAACGTCCCCTCAAGTCTAATTTCAAACTCGGCGCAGCCCTGCCTACCCCGAGTTAACGATCATGGCTGCGTTTACGTGCAAAAACAAAAACACTTCGTTGTATTGCTAAAGACGCAATCTTGCGACAGACAAAACCTTAACACCGGGACGCACGCATCGGAAATTCCAAAGTTACCGGAACGCAGCAGACGTTCACAGTGGCCTCTACACCAATCAGAGCAGAGCGGGGGTTATTCTAGCCAATAGAATCAATGGAAGCGGCACCGATGCGCTCTTAAATTTGTTTCCGGAAACTAACACGTGGGGCTGCCGTCGGAATAAAAACAATCTGATCTCAGATCAGCTGGAGTCGTGGTGGCATGTGTGATAAAGTACGGCTAACAATACAACAGGAACTACGGCAGTTAACGCCAATAACACCGCTACCGTTTATAAATTGTCTCCGAGTTTAAGCGGTCATTCCGTGGTCAGCTACTTTCCCCACTTTCATTCAGCTGACTTTACTCTGAGATCCCAAAAAGATGATTCTGTTCATCTGGACGTTTTCAGTGGGAAAAACGTTTCGTCACACATCCAAGTGCCAGCAGGTTTCCAACCTTAGAAACAGTACCTTTGCACAATGCCTTAAACTAGCCCACTGAACGAACAATGGGCTGTGAGGTCAGCTACATGATCATCATCTACACAGAGACCTTAATAACACACGCGAGCTATCCGCATTAGCTCGCGACGCTGACTTACAACATCAGTACAAGTTTACAGCAAAGTCACAAACGGCCTGTGCGCTCCCAACGGTTTATTCTAGAAGAAATGTACAGTTTTAGTTTAAAATCATGGTGAAACCTTTAGCGAATTCATACAACAGGCGGCTAACAAACATGGTGGACTTACCTTCTCTGCTCAGCTCGCTCTGACCGATTCAAATACCAAAGAAGTCAGCCTCGACGACCCCCAAAACCCACCCAGCCCTCTGCCGGGGGAAAAAAAAAGCGGGTGTTTGACCAAGTCACTCAATTTAAAAACAGCCAGAAGTGTGAATAAAATAAAGGCCCACGCCCTTTAACACCACAGGGGTCGAACTTTAACTTTAAATACCAGCTAGCCAAACTCTTTGGTTATGTTAATGTCGCTGTTACTGAAACATCCGGAGCTACAGCTGCTAGCTGCAGTTAGCTTTAGCTCCTAGCGTCACACTAGGCGACATCGGAGTTAGCAGATTTTCCGGTTGGCTGTTCCGACAGCGCTGCTCCACGTAAACTAGAAAACATAGCTTTTATTTAAGCTAACCGTTTACACTATTTAAGACAGAGTAGTACAGTTGTAGAGCTCTACGGAGAAACCCCAACAATCAGCACTTTGGCGACAGTGGGAAGGAAAAACCTTTAACAGGAAGAAACCTCCGGCAGAGCCAGGCTCAGGAAGGGAGGAAAAAAGACACGCTGTGGATGAGAGCCAGAGAGTGATTAATAATTCATAATTAAATGCACAGTGGTGTATAAACACATAGTATGTTATTTTATCTTATTCTATTCTATTGTATTTCTTCATTTTTGCTGTTTGTAACTTTGTACTGTCCACTTTCTGCTGTGACCCAACAAATTTCCCACGTGTAGGAGTAATAAAGGTTTATCTTATCTTAAAAGGGGTGAGAGAAGGATAAATACTCAGTGCATCATGGGACTCAGCCTACACTTTTGCAGCATAGCTAAGGGAGGATTCAGGGTCACCTGATCCAGCCCTGACTACATGCTTTAGCCAAAAGGAAAGTTTGAAGAAAGGAAGGAGATAAAAGAAAAGGATAGGGAAGGAACAGGGAGAAGACAGGAGAAGGAAAGAGGAAAATACAATCAGTGGGTAGAGGAGAAAACAGGGAGCATGGGAAGAGTACAAGGAGTGAAATTAAAAAAGTGTGTGCTTCCTCTCGAGAGCATGGAATAATCCCCAGGCCACACTGCAAAGAAGAGTGAGTGGGAGCTAGCTCATAGTGGCTATGCCTCCAGAAGGAAGCAGTACCTCCCTGAGGCAGCAGAGCAAGAACTGGCTGCGATGCTGAAGGCCATGGCGCAGAGGGGGTCCCCTCTTACCAAGAGAGAGGTTCAACAGCATCACAAAATAATATTAAGGGCTTCTCCCAAAAGGTTGGCTGAGTAGGATACTATTGGTTAAAAAATTTCTCTAAGCACCACGCAGGGCTTGGCATACGAAAGCATGAATTGCCCTCAGCTGCAAGGGCCGCACCACTGAACTAGCAGGTGGTCAGTCAGTGGTTTCCAGGCTATGACAACCTGCTCTGCACTCCCAGCCTTGAGGGCATGCCTTCCCATATGTATGGAACTGCGACGAGTCTGGTCCACAAGACCAGTACTCCTTAACCAAGGTGCTTGGAGTGGTTCGCCAACCATGTCTGGAGGTCTGCGCAGGTGAGAAAGGTGAAACTACCACCTGCATGGCAGCCTTCAATGCAGAATGCATTTTCAGTCAAACTATGATTATGTTTAAAGGGAAGCGACTACGATGTGAGTGGCTCCAACAGTGCCCTGAGAATGTTACTGTTCAGGTCTCAGATAATGGCTGGATTAATGCTGATGTCTTCCTGGAATGGGCTCAGTTGTTTGTTCAGTCATTACCTAAGGATGATGCCAGAGATCTAGATGGACTTGCAGACCCCAGACACCACCATCACCAGCAATCAGATCCCAGACACCACCAGCACAACCAAGCAGACCCCAGACACCACCAGCACCAACAAGCAGACCCCAGACACCAATCAGACCCCAGACACCACCATCACCAGCAATCAGATCCCAGACACCACCAGCACCAACAAGCAGACCCCAGACACCACCAGCACAACCAAGCAGACCCCAGACACCACCAGCACCAACAAGCAGACCCCAGACACCAATCAGATCCCAAACACCACCAGAACCAACAATCAGATCCCAGACACCACCAGCTCCAGCACCAACATCCAGACCCTAAAATCCCTCAGCCCCATTCATCCCCCTGCAGCGGTATCTGAGGTGCCCTCAACCTTTACATTCTTGGATGGTTGGATCTGAAGAAATAACAGTCAACTTTGAATGTGTTCCTGAGATAGAGATGGTCTTCAACCTGTTCACACCAAAGGAAGAGCCATCAACCTGAACTTGTATTACATTCAGTGATCTGTGTGCCCAGCCAAAACAACAGAGGACTGTCAGAAAGAGGGCCAAGCCTCTGTCATTTGTCTTCACAAGCGATGGACACGTAGACTACGTTTCCACCAAGGCAGTGCAAACTAAAAAGATAGAAAGACCAGAAGAAGCAAAGGTGCAAAGAAGGATGGCGTGCCCTGCAAAGCATGTAAGGCAGTCTATGGAGACAAAAGTGACCCAAAGGCCAGTGAGGAGTGGATCAGCTGTGGGAACTGCAGCGCCTGGTTCCATGAGACGTGTGGAGAAGAAAGTGGCATCTATGCTGACGATGGATTCTTCTGTAAAGACTGTCTCTAAAATAGAACATACAGTTCTTATGAAAATGTTGTAATAATGAACTAATTCTAGTTATTTTTAATGCCAGTGTTTTTATTCATGAATTATTAAATCAACACTTGAATGTGTTCATATTTGTTAAAATGAGCTGACTGATAAAGTGGCCCACTTTACCCTAAAACACTGCTCATCTCAAAAATGTTTCAAAAGCTATAGGACCTGAATAATTATAATTTATGAAATTAAGTCAAGGTTTACATATTGAAAACAATTCATATTAACAACAAAAACACAATTCAGTCTCACTCGGTGCTTATTTTGCAGTTTACCAAATTTGCCAAAAAATACGAAATTTGCCAAAAAGTTTCCCAGTTTAACTGATTTCACCCTGGAGATAGTGTCTGTCTCCTGAATCCAAACTGGAAGCTGGTTCCACAGAAGAGGGGCCTGAAAACTGAAGGCTCTGCCTCCCATTCTACTTTTAAATACTCTAGGAACAACAAGTAAGCCTGCAGTGTGAGAGCGAAGTGCTCTAATAGGGTGATATGGTACTACAAGGTCATTAAGATAAGATGGGGCCTGATTATTTAAGACCTTGTATGTGAGGAGCAGGATTTTGAATTCTGGATTTAACAGGAAGCCAATGAAGGGAAGCCAATACAGGAGAAATATATTGCAGCATTTTGGATCAAATAAAGTTTTTTTTAGGGAATTTTATAATGATAATAATAGTAATCAGTTACAGTAGTCCAGCCTAGAGTAATCAAGTCATGAAATAGTTTTTCAGTGTCACTAATTGCTTCCTTGGCTCAGTAGTTAGAGTCTCAGATGGTCTCACCACCTCTGACCTCAGATCGGTTTTTGCCCTCGCACCGTGACCAATTTTGGCGTGGAAGATGATGTCAGCGTTTCAACCACCTTTGGTTCCTTCAGGTTCTCAGAAGTTGTGGTTTTAGTGGACTACGGACGACAATCTTGTCTTTTTGTGAGATAAATCAAGATCTCTGTCTGTTCTGTGTTGAAATTAAAAGCAATCTTGTCTGTGAGAGATATTTCATTCTTTGCCTGTTGTCTGAGTTACCTGGTTGTGCTCAGAGGACAACACATCTACTCTGATTGGAACAGTTTTCTGATGGGGTTCCACAGGGTTCTGTGTTCGGACTGCTGACTTATTGTCACAGTGAGCAAAATCAAAATAAAGTCTTAAAATTACACATAAAATTAACCAGCTTAAAGATTAATATTTATTTTTTCTAATGGTAACTAGATCAATATTTAAGCCACAGGGCTGCTTGCTGATCATCACCTCCCTTCCTAACCTAGCTCCAACAACTCTTTCCCAAATCTCCATGGTGTGGCTCATCAGCTTTATCCCTCTGTAGTGACCACAGCTCGGCTCTTCTCGGAGATTGTGTCAAACATCTAAGCAGCTCAGAAAGAAAGCCACTGCACTTTTTTAAGTTTAGCAAAGACGAGGCTTCTTCACTTCTGAGGTGAAACGACTTCACGAAACGTAAAGCAGTCCAGCCGCTTTCGCTCCACACTCCTCAGACTACCATGACCGGGATGAGTGAGAGCCTGCAGACCTAAGCCTGGTCACAAAGCTCTCTCTCCTACACACCTACCTCCACCTCTGCTCTAAGATTATGTGCGATTTATAGCCAGTGCCCTGGCTGTCTGCTGCCGTCTGTCGTGTGATTGGAAGAAGAGGCTTGAAAAGGAAGTTATGAATGGCTGTGTGAAAGTGAAAGAAACTAGAAACAGACGAGTTGAGCGCCCTCTGCTGGAATCAAGTTAAACAGCAGCACAGACTCGCTGAGAGTAACCAACGAAATTACTTTAATCGGGATTTTAAAGAGTTTTAAAGAGTCTACTTAGCACAGCTGTACACTTCCGTTTGTGTGAGGTTCACCGATATCGCTGCTGGGTGGGGGCAGAGACCCAGTTTACCTGTCGGAGCTGTGGCGCTGGCTTCCTGCCGGTGTGTGATGGGCTTCCTGCTCGCTGGGTGTGTGCTGGTCCATATCTTCTATGAGGACCCCCGCTGTTTGTTTGCCGTGCTCTGCAGAGCCGCCGTCTCAGTTTGTCCCACTTTAACTATTTAACCTTTTTAAAGAACAACGCCCGACGTCCAACGGCAGGGGGAGGGGGGTGCAGGGCTGGAGTCCAGGTGAGGCTGAGGATGCCCCGGAGACAGGAGTGGTGGGAAAAGCTCGCCGGTCCTGTTTGATAAGCTGCGGTTCCCTGAATGATCCGGAGAGAGCAGGCCGTGGTCTCCGGGTGTCTCCGGCAGGACTCGCTGACTCTGTCAGCTGTTTCCGGATTCTCCTCCCTACAGGTGAGCGCATCTGATGTGCGCAGTAGAATCATACTGTCCTGCTAACCCTGCCCAGCTGCCCTCATTGGAGAGCCCAGAAGCAGCTTCATGTCATGTTTGATGTCCAGATAAGTGACTCCGAGTTTCCTGCGTTTATTGTACCGAGCCTCCGCCCCACTGCTCCCCACTTTTCCTCTTTTTGTCTCCTCCCAGTGGAAGCTTGCTGCTGTGGATGGTTTGGCCCCTGCTGAGGGGCGAGTCTAGGTGACTCCGTCTGAACACCAGGACGTTCTCATAACTCACCGCGTCTCTTTAGCTTCTGCTGCGTTTGATCGAAATGATGCGTTTTTCCTGAACGACGCTCAAAGTTTTCCCTGCATTCTTTCAATGATCGCTTCACCTTTCCTCACCATCAGTGTTCACACAGGTCACGCACAACGCTGACGTGACATTTCAGGATAAGTAACCACTCGGCTGTGTCCTTCATATGTTAAACACGCAGTTATTCACCCGTTTAAAACGCACATACACACAAACCAAAGCTGACCCCTCATTCCTCAGAATTTCAGACTGAGTTATAAGTTCGCGTTTTTTGTGTTGAAACAAATGAATGCAGATAACATTTTAGATGACTTTGGGTTCTCTCGTATGTGCTGAAACTCTGCTCACAGTTTCAAATGAAATTTTAATGGACAGATGCAGATCGTCCTCCTGAGCATGGATCAGTTCTTGGTCGGTTCTCTTCCAGGTGAGATTAAGGACAAAAGGAGACTTTTGAGGTTGTGGAGGTTAAAGGTTTATAAAGAAGCTTGAGAGCCACCTGTGCAAGCTGGCTTTCATGTACTTTGAGGTGTTTATGCTGTTTCAGCTGCCATGTCTCATTTTTTTTATAAATAGATAAATATGTAAATAAATAAACGTATGAACCATTGCGTTGTGATTCATGTAAATAGTTAACACAGATAATTGTCAACATGATCTGAAAAACTGCAAAGACATCAAGTAAACTGAGTGGACTCTCTTACTGTAGCTTTGCATGACTCACAGCTCAGAATGATCAAGGTTTGCACAGCAGGTAGGCGGGGCTTCTATCCTCTTTCTGTGACATCATCCAGATCCAGGAGTAGGAAAACTGTGATAAACTGAGTGTTTAGAGCGGCCTGCAGTCTGAGCTCTGGCTCACAGGGATCACTGTCGTCACTTCCAGAGTGTATGTTTTGTTCTCTCTCCCTGAGCCTGGTTCTGTTTCCAGAGATTTCTTCCCGTCGCCAGGTGCTTGCTCTTTGCTCATGCTCTTAACCTTAGTGTATAAAATATGTTAAGGTGATCTTTGTTATGATTTGGTGCTATATAAATAAAACTGAATTGCTGTACATCAGCTGTGGAACATCAGCTCATATGCTTTTTAATTGAGAGCAGCAGCGCAGGCCAGCTGATCACCGCTTCACAAGCATCCGTTCAGGCTTCCGTACAGAAAGGCTCCGCCCAGATTTGAACCCAGGACCAAGGGGAAACCCCTGTGCTGCCCCACAGGTTCACGAAACAAGTTATCATGTCACTTATTTCTCAGTGAATCTTTTCTCTGTGCTGAACTATTGGACCTGATCCTAGCTGCCAAATCCCACTTTAACCCCTGCTGGCACAGTATGAACGATCCCTGTGACACTGTACCAAAGAAGTCAATACAAATAATTAGTGGATGAACCAAAAAGAACCATAACACTGGACACATGGCCATATTTAGGTTTTTTCTGCATTTTATTGAGTAAAAATTATATATGCTGCTATAGAAAGTACACAAAAATACAGCAATGTTTTCCTCTAATAAAATAAAGTGTAAAAATGTTTTTTGTTTTTTTGCTTTTTCATAAAAGATTTATAAAGAGGTAAAAGAAAAGTTTTCAATGGGATTATAGGTCACACACAGGCGTCCTCACTTTTCATAAAAAAAACATCAATAACGTCTTATTAATACGAGCTACTCTGCACTACAACATTAGAAAGCGAGCTTTATACTGTGTTAATATAAACTATCATATAAAATGTTTTAAAGAGCAGTTTACAAAAACTTTTTTTTTTGTTTTCCAGCAAAAACATTCAACGAGTTCAGCAGTTATTAATGAAGCATGTAAACATGAAGTTTTTGGTTTGTGAAAGGCCGTTCAACTCAGGAAAAAGATCCTGGCGGCACTTGAAGTGACTTTTGAAGCACCATATCTGTAAAAGAGCCTGAAAGTCAAAAAGGTTCTTTACAAAGACTTGTGCATTTTTCAAAATATGATGCAGTTCTTAGTCAAATGTGAGTTAAAACACTTGTAAACCTTTCTATTGATACAGTACGCGAGAACACTGAAAAAAAAACAAAGTTCCAGTGATAAAAGAGAAGCTGTATATACAGAGAGCGCACGGAGCAGACGGCTACAGCATGTACTCACAGACGTGATGGTGTAGGAGGTAATACCCGTTCACTTTGGTTTGGTGACGGCCTTAAAACAGCATTTCAAAGTGTTCCAGTTAACAAAAAACTAACAAGTGTTTCAGGACTGCTACCCATAGATGGCGCTGTGTGGGGGCTGCGCTGAATAACACAGTTCACCTGCGTCGCAGTGGCGTGGAATTTCTTTTGGGAAATTGACATCGACAATCGAGAATAAAGTAGTCACGAGAGTTCACATCATCACAGAAACACACGAGTCGGATTTGGCTGAAACGTCCTTATCAGAAGGGCAGTAACAGAGACCGCTAAAGACTCATGTCGCTGTCGAGGAGCATTTCCAAGAAAACACACGTTCTCCACACAGACCAGAAAACAGCACCACGAGACGGTTTCTCGTTTCGTTTTCTGGAAACATCGTCAATGAACAGCAGTTGTGATCTTTCACAGCCGAGGCGTGGTCACCAGTGTTTCTCCCTCTCTGTGGAAGAGCTGTGAGACCGCACGCTAACGCTCAGAGACTCGCAGCCTTTCCTGGATTCTAATAAAATGGCATCTGCCTGTTACAGTAACAAAACATCTACAGTAGCATAAACGTCATAACTGCATTCATCAGCTGTCTGCAGACATTAACAGAAGATGAGCCCCCCCCCCTCTGCCTTTCAGTTTTTGTCTTTCTGCATCAGCTTGTTTCAAGTATCCAAAGAGATACTGAAGAGATGAAGAGATCACCGTGACAACATCCTGAGCGCGCCCACATCACGCTCGCTACAAACTCAAAATAAAACGCATCTTTTCATACTGCACACCTGTTCAACCTTTGACCTAAACGCTTGTTTTTAAGGCTCTCTCCTTCCTGACAAGCACAGTCTGCTCTGATTGGTCAGTTTGTGTGATAAAGTGATACTTTTTTAACCACTGCTATAAAAAGGAGCTGTGAGGACTCTCTGTGGCCTGCTCCGATTGGTCAGATTCATCCAGAGCTTGTTACATATGTAACCAGCAGACTTTTCTGTGACTTTTAACTTTGTATCCAAGCCATTGTTTATCATTTGTTTTTCAAAATATTTTTACATTCAAATATCACTGATGAGAATACTGATTGAGTCAGGTGACATTGCTGTTATGCCTCCAGAGTATTAGCTCTGAATTTGGAAAGCTTTACTTTGGTGTAAATAGCTTCCTATTTCTTCCCTTTTTTGAAATGTATGCGAATGTTTAATTAGCTCTATGAAGTTTTTGGCTGTATTAAAACATTCAAACACCATTTACCACCAAACTAACACTAAACTAACTTCTTCTTTTGTCATTTCTTTGAGCATTCCTGACTACGCACCGGTTTAACAGCTGTTACACCAGCGAGTTACGTGGTGACAGAGAAAAGTCTGGACTACAAATGAGGCGTGTGAGGCAGTTCAGCAGCAGTGTTTTCTTTGGGTTCGACTTTGCAAACCTTTAACATGCAAAAACCCTTGAACAGACTGAAAGTCAGAGGAACAACGAAAAAGTAAAATACAGCCACTTGAAACTAGTGTGCTAATATAAAAAGGAATAAACAAAAAGTACTTTTATTTCCTAAAATCAACAAAATCTATCAATATAAAGTGATCTAAATATAAAGCTAAATCCCGTCTCATGTTTCCAGGTTAGCTTCAGGTCAGTAGCTTATACCGATCAATGGTTTTCCCCAATGAGGGTTTCTTAGGTTGGTCCTTTAAAAACATCCTGCAGCAGTTTTACTGTCGAGTGCACTCGCAAAGTTTGGACCAGAAGCCACAGCATCATTACGGCGAGCTGACCTTGGCGGATGAAACAGGAACAGGACGTCAGCTCCGCCTTTGGTTCAAGTCACTTTTAAAGTGTTTTTGTTTGAGATTGAAAGCTCGCTACTACGCCGTTCTCCATCTTCTAAAACTTCTAGGTGTTATCTTAAAAACGATGCCTTCCAAGGGCGTTTAAATGAAGCTAAAATCCTATTAAAGTCACGCTACAGTCCTAATGTTAACAAAGCAAAGGCGTGGGTGTCATCGTTCCCTTTTAACTCCCCGAGGAATGGCGACTCGCCCTACTGGCCTCCTTATCCATCTCACCTTTGCTCACCTGACTAGACTCCGCCCCCTCTGTTTCCAGGGCAGCCAACATCTTTCCCTAAGCTGTGAATCTGTGTTAGTGTGTGTTATGTGGATCTAAGGCAGAATCCAGGCAGCATCTCGAACCGTTTCCCCGCCGCGCTGATGTTTTGTCAAACCGGCCATTTGCCTTCCAAAATGTTCGACGGAGGGGAGGAAACGGCTGGCTGCTGACGGTTCTTGATAAAAAAGCTGGTGTGTGTGTGTTTGCTGGTGATGGCGGCTTTCTTCTTATTCACAGGCAAAGTAGTCTTTGAGCGGAGCGAACAGATGCCTGATGACGGGGACGCTCCAAGACCGGCCCAGGAGCTTCTGCCGGGCGCCGCGACCCATGTTGGACACGTCAGTGTAGTGGACGGGGAAACCAAAAATCCTGCAGAGGGGAGAAGACCAACCGCCTGAAGATGGTATATTTAAAGTTTTTGTGCACAGTGAGAAAGAAGACCGAGCGAATGCCGGTGTCGTGCGACCTGTCGTCAGCACGTTAGCTTTCACAGTGTATCTGCCAAAAGCAGCAGCGCGAGTGTTATCCGCTCACCTCTCCAGCTCGGTGCACCACAGGATGTCCTCCTTCCCGTTCATCAGCACGGGGAAGTGCTGGTCTTTCCCCTGTTTGATGGAGTTGGAGCGAGTAGTGATGGTGCGCACCTTTCCAAACTACGAGACAACAGACGCGTCGTCAGTCTAGCACAAAATACCTGCACGTGAAAATGTTTCTTTTCACGGTGTACGTGACCAACCTTTGCCACTCGGCCGTGATCCAGACAGTCCTGCAGCTGTAGCTTGTCCATCCCTGAGGCGCACAGAGGCCTGAAGCACAGGAGAGATCACACTGTTCAATCCGTCTGCCCTCACAATGCCGGGCGAGTTTCTGATGAAGAACACCTGCTCACCTGTTCATCCCCGGCAGGTTTCCCCAGAAGTATCGAGCGCGGTGAGCAGCAGAGACCTCGATGGCATCAATCATCACAGGGTTACACTGCAAAGCAAGGTCGATAAATAACTGAATACATCCCATAATTACTCATGAACACACAGACGGGTTTTTACACCACATGTTCTCAGAGCCGTGAAAAATGATCCAGATCATCAGACGGACATTTTTTTAAAAATCTCAAAACATTTTTAAATGTGTTGAGTAAATGATGTTTGTAAGCTGTTGGGATTTAAATATATATTCTTAGTGCTTATTTGCTGATTATTATTGTTTTATGTATTTTAATAAGAGAGGGCCAGCTCTGAGTAGAGTCTGAGCCAAAAGTACTGACAGGAAACTGCATGCTTCTGCAGACAGAAAGTGAAACTAAGCAGAGTGTTCGAAACTTAGAGTGTGTGACGTGCCACGGAAATATATAAATAACCATGCTGGCTGCTGCTGCTTTCAGACCTGAGCTGGTGTCTCTGTGTGCTCAGTCTCCATTTCCGGAAATGTAAAATAAAGATAGTTTTTTGAGTTAGACCACTTTGAGCCCAGTCTTTCTTTGCCGTCAAAAGAATTGAAAGAACTGAATTTAATAAAGCTCATCACAGTAAAACAGACAGAGGCGTCGTCTTCTTTTCATCTTTAACTGAATCTTAACGTTGTTTAGACGTCCTGCAGATTCAGTTTTCAGACTTGTGCAGGGAGCAATGATGTTTCTTCCCGACGCTATCATCATCTGTATATTCAAGTTATTTGTTTTCTGATGAATTTGAGCTCTCAAATTTGTCCTGAATTTACACCCAAAATGTTTCCACCGCTCCTCCTCCTCGCGATCGTGGCTCAAGAGTTGGCAGTTCGCCTTGTATTTAGAAGGTTGCCGGTTCGAGTCCCGGCTCTAACAGTCTCGGTCGTTGTGTCCTTGGGCAAGACACTTCACCTGTTGCCTACTGGTGGTGGTCAGAGGGCCCGGTGGCGCCAGTGTCCGGCAGCCTCGCCTCTGTCAGTGCGCCCCAGGGCGGCTGTGGCTACAATGTAGCTGCCATCACCAGTGTGTGAATGTGTGCGTGACTGAATGTAGTGTAAAGCGCTTCGGGGTCCTTAGAGACTAAGTAAAGCGCTATACAAATACAGGCCATTTAACTGCCAGCTGAGTCTCAGGAGGTGTTAGCAGCACCAATATTACGTCTGTAAGTCACACCACAGACCAGACCAGGCATGTAAATCCACTTTTAATATCTACGGTCATAAATTAAAATAATTCAGCTCAGTTCCAGTTTCTGAGGATTTATATTCATATAATTTCACGGCTTGGAGTACGTCACTGTGGCCTCGGAAACAAGGACACCATATGGACCAAATACACTAAAACAGATTTCAGGAGCAGTGGCTGTTTGTGGCTGTTTGACCATCTGAGACATGTTGAATCTACGTGGTACAAAAGTCCACCTGAACAGGTCTGTGACTAACAAACAGACAAAATGAACCAATGAGATTACCCCGCCGATGGATGGAGAAACTGCCAACAGGCAGGGGGCCTGAGGGTACATCTGTTACATCTAACAATGCTGTGAATACAGCCATTCTCCAACTCTCTGTCAGTGGTACTCATGGCCATTGATCAGTGGGCTTTGATTAATGATCATGAGAATTAGCATATTAATGATCATGTAAATGACCTCCCAGCCCATTGTTCCTTCAGTGGGCTGGTTTCAGTCATTATGCAAATGTACTGTTTACAAGATTGAAACCTGCAGTCAGCTGAGACTGAAGAAGTCACCTGATGATGATGAAACGTTTCTCCCACTGAAATGTCCAGATGAACAGAAACAACCTTTTGGGACAAAATATGAGTAACTGTATTCTGTTACAGTTACCGTTCAAATAGGTGATAATCAGAATACAGTTACTTTGTTGAAATAAATGGATTACATGGCGGTCTTTTCCTGTTTCATATGTTAGGCTATCCCCTCTCTAATTTTGGTAATTCCCATCATTGCTGGAAACCCAAACAAAACACGCAATAAGAGGCTCTAATGTCAGCGTCCTGTTGGTGTTGGTGCCATCAGTTACACAATGGACCCAGAGCCAGCACAACAGAGCCAGCAGTGCACGGGCAGGAATCCATTTCTTACTTGGAAATTCTGACACCACTTCATATTTAAAGAAGAAAGGGATGAAATCTGAGCGTGCAATGCAAACTGTGTTTGTCAGCAACCGAGCTGCTCTCAGCATCAAAAGAAGAAGCGTCAACCTAAGAAACATCTGGAAGTAAGTTCTTTAAAAAAGCTAATGCTAGCCTACTGCAGCTAGCTTGTTGTAGTTGTGGTAGCTACCTGGGTTATGTGCCACTTCAGTATCTTTGATGTACTATTGCTGTGTGATTTATTACTATTACTGACGGCTACTCACCACCAAGCTAACACTGTTAGCAGGCGTTAGCTGAGGTTGGTTCATAGACTGTTAGATTTGATGGATAGCATTGACAACCTGCTAGCTGCAAATAATCATGTGCAGTTCTAAAAGCAATACCAACTAGATTTTTAAATCTTAATATATTAAGTAATCCAAAGTATTCAGAATACGTTACTCACAGTGGGTAACTTAACAGAATATGACCAAACTACATTTTGGGGCATGTAATCTGTAATCCGTAGTGGAATACATTTTAACAGGAACCCAACACTGCCTCCAGAAACCTGCAGCAATCACACATATTTGTCAGAACCTGATTACAAACACACTTGTTGGAAATGTTGAGGAAGAAACTTTAAGCAGATTTCCTGAACTTTAACATCATTTACTGCACAGGCCTGGTCTCCACCCATGTGACTGACCTCCAGGAACCGCGAGATGTCCCTCTTGTCGTTAACGGCCATGGCGACCACGTTCTCAAACATCCAGAAAAATGGGCGGTTCTCGCCCTCCTTGGGCTTGGCTTCGCTCAGAAGTCGATAAAACTCGAAGAACAACCTGCCCGTGCCTTCTGGAGAGACAAAAACCATCAAAAGTCAAGAACGCTAAAATCTAACTACGAATACGCAGGCAGATTATCGCTGCATCAGAAACAACCTTTAAAGAGTTAAACTATCACGCTGGGTGGCATTAGTGCCTTTAAAAGAGTAGAAAATCACCAAAACACACGTTAAATATACCCAGAATGCACTCAGGGACTCACCGTACAGGCCCTTCCTGGCAGGATTGACGATGGAGAGGTCGTTGCAGGGACTTCCTCCGATCACCAGGTCAAACGGACCCCACTCCTGAATCTGAGCGAGATGACAAAATCAGACAGAACACGGTTCCTGTTTTCAATACGACAAGATGAGTTTAATGTTTCGGCCAATAAAAGAGTTGAAGTTTAAAACTAATCTGAATAAAAACAGTAAAACAGCTGATTAAATAACGTTTAGGTAAACGTGAAGCAGCAGAGTGTACGTTTGTATGATTCGAAGGGTTGTGTCTCCCTGTGTTCATATGTGATGTTTACAATGATTATCAGAAAGAAAAGACTTTGCAAAGCACCAGCTGATGCCAACAGTCCAGTGCCGCCCAATATTCAGCTAATAAACGTTCATTATTAAAGAAGAAAGTCATAAACCATTCCTGTTCTCAGGCTTGAACCTCGGAAGTTTGTCAATAATAAAAAATGTACAAACTTCATCCTCAACACGAACGCTGTTTAAACCGTCCTCTGAACACAACCGAGGAATAAATGTGAAGAAGGGAACGTGACGCGGCGTGCCTCTTATGTACTTCCTGTTTTATTTTGGTAGTCCTGTGTTGCTTGTGCTTTGTCTTCAGTCTGACCTTCTCCCCTGTGATGGTGTGCAGCTGTGTCTCTTTGCCCTGATAGCTGTGTCACAATTCAGGATCTACATCCTTCAAGGCCGCATTTGAAGGCCGATTACGTCACAGCGACGCGACGAAGGCTGCTCCAAATGCGGCCTTCAATGGGTCGGTGTATCCTTCATGACCCAACGGCGGATGGCTGAAGCGGAGCGGCCGAAGAGTAAACTTAAAAGTAAGTACTGAATATTATGTCACTTAATAACGAAGAACATTAAAACATGACTGTTGGCCACATGTCGGCAAAGTTATGTGACATTAGTGACGTTTGTACTAACTTGGTTTTAAAGCCTTTACTTTCAAATATACACCGTTCAATAGTCGACCTTAATCTTACAGAGAATGTGATGATTTCATGGATAATTAAAGTCAGTCATATATCCACAAACACAACAAGCTGAAAGTCAGTGATGCTGCTCGGTTTGCAGTCCTGAATATCACGGCACAAGCAGGATCCACTGCACTGTTAATGTTAGCTATGTTATATTGCTGCCTCTGTTCGGTGGTGTCGAGCCAAACGGACTTTAACGTGTGTTTGAACGAGCTGACGGTTCACTCGTTAAGCTGAAAGAAAGATGCTTTAATCACAGGAGTCACACATGTGTCCACTGTACCATCTGGGAACTCTTCTTGTTTAGCACTCGTAATAACACAAAGACTAAATCCTCCTTCTCTTGTGCTGTTTTGTAGCAGTGTATACACCTGAGACTGTCACCTGTCTGTCTGTCCTGCACTCTCTCTCTGTTTCTTTCTCTCTGATTGTGGAATAAAAGTATGAACATGTATTTATAAGTTACACTTGTGTTTGAATCCTGCAGCTTATCACACATTTGATTTCCATGTGTGACAACTGCAAGTGTCCAGAGTGAGGACAGACTGAGGGACCCACTGCTGCACATCATCTGTGAGGCTTTGCACCCCTGATGATCCACCAGGACAAACTCAGCAGTGTGTGAGGAAGAGGAGGAGGAAGAGCCAGCAGCAGCTGACAGATGGAGAGAATAGACAGACTGTTCCCTGTTTGTGAAGGACTGCTAGGAAAGTTTAAAATCACTAATTGTCTGTCCTGAATCAGTCTTATTAGGTAATGTTCAAATAATGTTATCATTCCAGTGTTTTCAGTGTGGGAGAAAGTACTCAGGGCCTTCAAGTTACACACTATGAAAGGCAGCAACAAGTTTAATGTTCAGAAACCTAAAGTATGTATCAGCAGCAGAATGGAGCTAAAAATAAATGTTTGTTTCAGTTCTATGAAGCTTTGAGTATTTTGGATTAGTAGCACTGCTGTGTTTGTTGCATCATATTGCTGTAATTGTTTATATGCTTTATATATTCTGAGGTAAGTTGATCTATAGTGTTACATCATATTCTATAAGGATGTTATGTGTTTGTTTACTTTCTGCCCAGTTTGACCCATTTAGCAGAAGTCAGCCTGTTTAAGGCTCTGATATCTATTCTGTATGACTTAAAGCAGTTATGACATGGTCTGATTTTCTCACCCAATAAAGGAATATTTCATATATCAGTCTACTCTTCATTCTATCAGAAACAGTTTTCACAGCTCGTACATTTTCCTTTTTACACATATATGTAAACATTGAGCCAAATGTAATAATGCCAACATATTAAAAACAACATTTGTCTCTTATATATAATACATCTACATATACACTGTCAAAGAAACTTGTCTTTGAGTGAAGATTTAAGGTGATAGGAAATATAAATAACTGCAACTTGAATCTTTGACCCAGAGTTCAAGCTCACTGCTGTAATATATCCTGTAATATATGTATATATCATAATAATCTGACAATAACTATAATATTGGCCATATTATATTTACATTACCAAAGTGAGATGACTTTAGTCTCATGACCAACATTAGCTAATTGTTATTTACTAACTAATCTTAAATGACTGTTCAGTACAGAAATGAAGGCCAACAATCATGTTTTACAGTCCTGTGGTCTCAGCCTCAGATACTCAACTAATCACACAAAGCTCGTGTAGAAACACACAAACAGGTGAACAAAATATGTTCTCCTTCATTTCTGTCAAACAAAGCTGTATGGCACGTTTCCAGCTGTTAGTATCATGGTTGCTAGGCAGACTAGACCGTCCCATTTCACGAGCCTCGCACTTCCGCACTTCTCGGTCCTTTCACAATAATCAGCTCTACAAAAACTGTTTTCTGTCCACTTTGTGTTTGTGATAAAAGTATTACATTAAACTCTGGTTTACTTGTGACTGAAAGTTTCCTGAGTGGGAACTGTTCACTTCAGCCATATTTGACTATAACTGTTGAGGTAAATCCACAGAGAGCTAAAGCTTCATGTTAATGCTAAGATGATCAGATTTAAGATTCTAGATCAGACCATCTAAGATGTTTTTGACAATAGTGGATTTTTTCAAATACTTGATGTAAACTGATGAAAATAAAGTTTTTATTGATTTGTGTAAATAACCTCTTGTAGCTGACTGGCACCACCTTCACAGCCCAGCAGGGGGCAGCAGACTGATTCTGTTTCACTGGTTTTCTTTCAGTAAATTTGAGCTCAAACTCGAAACATCAGACTGAAAATACAACAAAGCAGAATTTCACACGAACGTTGTCCTGCTTACATTTTTCTTGGTGATGTTCCTCACATCGTGGACGTACTTGATCTTTCCTTCATGTCTGACGACGCCCACTGAGATGGAGTCCTCGCACACCTCCGACGCCACATACTGACCCACCTTAAAACCCAGATCTCTCAGAACCAGGTAGCCTGGAAACAAACACACTCATCTTTACATAGGAACACACACACACACACACACACACACACAGTAGCGGCTCTGAGCTCCTCGCCTGTCTCTCTGAGCCCGGCCATCCTTCAGAAGAAACTCATATCTTACACATAACTTCACCTGTGACCACACGTGACCACAGGTGAGGGTAGGAATGTAGCCCGACCACTAAACTGACTGCTATCAGCAGTCGGCGTCCGTTAGGATCTGTTGTTGGTGTGTTGACCACCGCTGTTCTCCACCTCCACGTTGGACTGCAGCTGGTGACGGCAGTCCTGGTTCTGTTCTGTACAGTCGCTCTAACCAGAACATGCAGCAGGTGGAGAATCTGTCCATGAGCCGGTACGGTGACCAGAAGCAGGACCACCAGCTGCAGAAGAACTTGGATGATTTGGAGTCAGTTTGCAGGACGGGAGACTCTCTGCAGAGGCGGCTGATTATTTATTTCAACAAAACACACTCTAAATATCTGCAGAGGGGAAAACGATGGTTTATTATTTAACCTAAGCTTGAGCTCGCCTTCATCCTCACCTGTGGCAATGCCGTCAAACAGGGACAGCACTCTGATTGGTCGTCTCTGCTCTGCAGGGACTGCTGGGTAAATCTTTGGTTTCTCCTGAAAGGCAAACAGAAAACAACAGAAATGAGACCTGATGCTCAGCCGACGGGTCAGAAACCAAACGCAGCGTTCATCCTGCTGCTCCCGCCCGTTCACACGAGGGGCACAGAGCTACCCGTGTGATTTCATCAGGTGTGCTTTATAAGATCAGATAAAGATACGAAACATCTGAGAAGAAACTCACAAACTCCTGTCCGTTATCGTTGGCGAAGAACTCCTGCAGCTTGAGACTCCAGTCGTGCCGTCGTTTGAGGACGCCGTACTGCAGCAGCGGCTGGCACATGTAGCATCGCCACGGGTCTAGATAGCGCGCCTGGTCGGACGCACCCGGGTCCACCAGGATGTCCAGACAGTCCACGCAGAAACACCTGGAGGGAGCAGGCGGAGAGGAGGTGAGCCGAGGGAGGGGCAAAGAGCGGAGATGGGGCAGTTTGTGTTTCCTGTTCCTGTCCGTCGGACCTGCAGCAGTTCACGTTGCCGCAGAGCAGAACCTCTCGACCGCCGCAGCAAACGGTGCAGTAAGACTGGTAACCGTCGTCGTCGTACATGTAGGACATCTCCAGGTACACGTCCTGAATACACACAGGAAACGAGTCACGATTTATTCAACCAGGAAGCCCCTTCAGATTAAAAGCTCGCAGACCTGAGCAAACAGCACACTTTATGTTAGGTAATGAAAGAGGGACAGAACAAATATGAAGCAAGCTCTCTGACCTTTAACCTCTCCTGGAGGGGACAAAAAGCTCTTTCTTCTTTTTAAATAATGAAATCAAAGAGTTGTGCTGCGTTACCCTGCGGGCGTCAGCTTCAGGTGTTTAGAGCTGATTAATAAACGATATCTGGAATGATGACAGTGCAGGAGGAAGTCTCCACACGCTCTGTGGTCAAAGCCCTGACAGCTGTCAGCTGAGTGTCGTGCTGCCGTTTTTCAGCGTAACCATTTATTCGACTGTTTTTTTCTCCTGGGAAAATCCCACGCTGCTCACACAGGAAGTAAAAATCATTTTGGCTTCCAGACTGTTTTCGTTAATGGGAGTTACCAGTTTGTAAGAATCAGATAATAAACGGTGTAAATATTATCAGCATGCAAATACGCCCTCGCTCTGGCCTCTGTCATTATCATTATCAGCAGTTTTATTTTCTAATCAGAAGGTTGTTGGTTCAATTCCCCGTCTGCTCCAGTCTGCATGCCAAATATCCTTGGGCAAGGCACTAGCTCCACGTTGTGAACGTTAGACAGAAACCATGGATGAGTGTGTGAGTGGGCATGTGTTGTTTCGTGCCGCCTGCTGATCAGACTGAAACCAGAGCGTCAGACAGACGTCCTGCAGATGGTGACGTCTCAGTTTCTCATCTATTCTACTTTCAGATGTTTGTATGGTAATTACACCACGCTGCCGTCACTCAGCACTTTAGCTTTTATCTGTTTAGCTGAGAACACCTTCATCATCATCATCATCAAAAACAGCATTACTGCCGCAGGATGTCCAGAGGCTGATTTTTGTGGAAGCGCCCCACTCTCACGTCAACTCTGCTTACTATGGAGCGTTATTTCCTCTCACACAACCAGCTTTACGACTCCTGTCAAATACTGGCTTAAAGCCAACGTGTAGCCCAACGGCTATATTACAGGGTGTGTGTGTGTGTGTGTGTGCAGGGGGTTTTCATTAGTCTGGGTCAAACAGATTTACAGTTTATATGAAGACACTAATGTGGCAGTTTAATTTTACGAGCTCCTGAATCAGCCCGTGGAAGCATTATTTCTCGGAATGTCGATATAAAATAATATCCAAATATATCGTTGACGAGTCCTCGCACGCTGTAGCCACTGGATCATGTGACGTGCGTCTGCCGCTCTACCTTGCATGTTAGGCACAAGCCTCCTTCAAACAGCGGGTGGAAGGTTGCACTCGTCTTCCCACAGGAGAGACAAAACTCTGCCAAAGACACACACAGAAAAACACAAAGATCAGACAAAGTGGGATTTACCTGCCAAGGATAATGAGCCACAAACACACAGAGGTGGGAAGGTTTACCTTCAATACTTCTTTTATTCTTCAGAACTTCATTCACCATTTGTTCTGGCAGGAAAACACAGGAGACGTAAAAATAGGAAAAGTGTCACGTTTTCCACGTGACATAAACTGCGTACTTTATACGACTCAACCAAACATAAAGAACAAAAATAATTCAACTGAAAGCACAAACAGTGATAGATATGAGATTTGTATTTAGGTCTGTTAGAAAGAAAAGCTGAGAATATCATTTGTAATAAATTGTTTCATTAAAAACATTAAAAGCTTTATTTTTTCCAACATTATACTTTAAGTGTAGTTTAGTCCTAATCACACACTTTATTGTTTGAATATGATTCTCTGAACTGGATATTTTTGTTTTCATTACAAATTTACACATAACTGAGCCTAGATGTTGGGAGAGTTGCTCATTTCCAGCTCTTTATGTTTAACCTTGAACTCTACCAGAGTAGCTTTGCATGATTCAGATCATAATAATCCTTCTTTATTTAATACTGGGCCTCGAGGCAGCCCCTCAGTTCATCCTCTGTCTAAAACGAGTTGTTTTAGCTCCTCCCGCTTTTGCAAGGCTGCAGTTTTGAGGATCAGGTGGGCGGGGTTTCCCTCTCTGTGACATCATAAGGATGCTGTAGTATAAAAACTGTGATAAAACGGGTTCAGTGTGCTTCTGAGCACATCCTTGAAACATACAAATGTTAAATAAATAACTTACATCAGATTTGCTGACATACATTTCTAATATCCTCCACTTTGTGAGGGTTCACTGAGTTTAACCTTTGACCTTTTACCTCTGTTGCACAGCTCCTCGGGGGCGGCCTTGCTCTTACACAGGCTGAGTTTGGGCCGCTTTGCGCTGGGGAAGTACTCGGACAGGGACACGTCGAGGACGTGGTGCTCCAGAGGGTTACTGTCTGCGGACACATACAAACACACTTACATCCTGCAGCCTGTTTGGGATCAACAGTGAATGACAGTGTGGCTCTGCTGCCTTGCTCACTGGCACTGTGTGTGGGCTTCAGTCCTTCCTCTCCTTTGGGCAGGAAGCCCCCATTGGCCCAGTCCAGCATGGGTTTGACCTGGTCCTCTGGGCTATTCGACTTGCAGGGAGGAAACGTTTTCTCTGCTCGGATGCTCGCCATCTGAGGGGGAGACAGACGTTATCCTGCCTGGGACGGACTGAGCATGTGCAGATTCAGGTGAAACTACGGTGACAGAAAGCATTTTACACACAGATGGGGAAAAAAGGATTCAGATACTCCCCACGGGCATTTAAGGCACAACAAGCCAGGCAGGCGAAGCTTGACCAGTAAAATCTAAAATAGACTAAATCCCATCAGGAGTGCGCTTTGGTTTCCTGTAAATGACTGCTATCTGCGCCTGCAGCTGCAGGAGGAGCTCAGTTTGGCAGCAACACGTCTGTAAAAGCTGGGACGGGTCAACAAAACGCTGAAAACTGAGAAGAGAAACAGCTGGAGGAAGATTTATCAGCTGATCAGGTGACCTGTCAGCGCTGGGTCACATGATCGGGCAGAGCTTCACCAAGCTACAGAAACTGAATCCTCACTGTGAACATGACATCATCCACACACCATGACATCAGCAGCGCAGGGACGAGGACGATAACCTTCAAACGCCGCTCTGTGATAAATCAGTGCACGGGCTCAGGAACGCTTCCAGAAACGCCGTCTGCGAGCGGCTGGGCGTGACGTCCACACGTGTAGGCTCCATCACGTGGAGGAGAAGCCACGCGTGACCACGATGGAGAAACAGCCCCCGTCTCCTTTAAGACTGATCTGAGGTCAGACCCATCCAAACATGGACGCCGTGTCCAGACCTTTGAGAACACCTGGAGCATCGTGAAAGCACCGACAGGACTGCTGAGCAGCCAGAATCCTCCATCAGAACGTGACGACGTTCGTCTGTGGCAGTCCTCAGCTCACAGACCGTTACAGACTGATGGACCTGTTTACTTTGATTACACACCTGAGCTCTGTGTCATTATGAATTAAAACAGTTTATGAGATTTACAACCACTTCATGTTTGAGGAGTGATAATGGGTGTCTGTGACGGTCCATGTTTAACACTAACACGCACCGATGACTGGACAGGAGATAAGACGCCGCCGGATCGCTGTCTCTGCGTAATCATTCATCCGAGCGTCACGTGTCAAAGTGCAGGATGTCAACAACAGGCAGTGTTTCTGCCTGAACAGTTCGACAGGTGAGCTTCAATTATAAAACTCGTTTGTAAAATAACCGTGTGAAGAGTCTCCTGGTGAGAAAGCCCCGAACGCTTTTAGCAGGAAGACGAGAGGCGAGCAGCGAAGGGGCAGACGGGAGACGACGAGGGAGACAAAAGACGGCGGCACGAAGACGCCCGGAGGCCGTCTCTCTCTCTCTCTCACACACGCTCCGTTACACAAACACGGGTGATAATGAAAGATGTCGAGTTAAAGTAAACTGAAGCTCTGTTTCTTCTAACGATTGTTTGTGTGTTAAAGACTGAAGCTGACTGTGTTCGAGTGTTTGTGATAAAGTCGAGCTGCAGACTCGTGGACACATTTACTCATAAAATACATTTCTGTTCCTCTCACACACTGAAATCCTGCGATTCTCTCGCATTAACACATTTATATGCAGCCCTGATGCAGTTATTATCTGTGCTGAAACCAGATCCTCTGTGCCGAGCGTCCCTTCCTGCCTCCATGTTTCTGGTTTCTGCAGGAAAGGAAACGTCTCCCGTTTACTCCATGAGAACGCCGGGCTAACCTTTTTTCCCAGAGGTCAGGAGAGACAAGTGATAGCGAGGAGGAATCCCTTTCAGACACACACACACACACACACACACACACACACACACACACACACACACAGACAGGTGTAAACATGCATAAATACACTTCCAGTGAACCAGTTTGTTCTTGGCAGGGAACCACGCTACATGTTTTTACAGCAGACTTTAGACCTGAAACATGACACACACACACACACGCACACACACACACGCACACACACACACACACACACACACACTCGGTATCTTACTGAGGATATCTCACTGACATAATGCTTTCCCTAGCTGCTCACCCTAACCATCATGAATGAATGCCTAACCCTGACCTCACTGTAACCCTGACACTAAAACCACATCATGAGTCTGAGTCTTCAAACTGGTGGGGACGGGCTGCTGGTCCCCACAAAGATATGTACACACAGTCACACACACACGTGATCCTGTGTGTGTTTTGTCTGCATGTCGCTGGCTCTGGTTTCTGACACCGGGACCTACAGCTGTAAAATTTTGCATGTTTATTGTTTATGTTACATAATTTTAAGTGAACGACCCCGAGGGCGTGGGGTCGGGGGAGACAGGAACCCCAAGTTAATAAAAAAGAAACATCCAATCAGGACGCAGGCAGGGCGCATTTAAAGGTTGACGTCCACATGGTTACACACCTGCAGGCTACATTTATTTAAGATGAGTCACAAACTCTGTTCTGCTTGTCTGATGCACAGAAATGCTGCGCACGGTCATTTCAAACTAGATGAGACGTCAATAAAGCTGCACACCAAAAAAAAGAACCAATCAGAATCGACTAGCTTTGGATAACCGCTGTAAGAAAGAGGAAGCAGTCTCAGAGGAGGTCTGCTGTCACGTTACACGAGGCTCATATGACGCAGAGAACCGCAGGTAACAGGTGCATCATGTGACATACAGGGAGCAGTTGCAGATAGCCAACCCTGACACTGACCTCCAGCGCCTGGAACACCGCCCTGCGGTACGAGGCCAGCTTGGTGTAGGAAGCCTGGCTGAAGAACTTGGGGAAGGCGGTGAGGGAGTCCAGCTTGTCTGCAGAAACCTGGAGCAGAGAACACGGCATCAAACACACACGTCCCACCATCCCGACGCCACGGCGTTTCTGCGCCTCCTCACCTCGGAGAACTTCCCGTCCCCAAACCACTGCAGCCACCTCATGCCGTGGCTGGCCTGCCGCTTGCCGGTGGCTTGCCACGTCACCACGATCCCCGGCCACCACGAGAAGCCTTTGATCTTCCCCCAGACCAGCTCGCCAATCCCGAAGCCCTTGTTGTCCTAAACAGAGACACGGGAGGAAGTGCTGAGTTCATTCACGAGCATCGTCACTTTCTGTTAATAAAGACGAATCAAAGATTAAAGTCGGGTGAAATCAGTGCGAGACGTTTCGTACAGCAAAGTCTCCTCATCATGGACGTGAAGGTCAAAGCGTGATCAGACGCCCTCACGTCTGCGAGCGTTCCTTAAACCTGCGAAACTCCCACTTAGTTGGTTTGTAGTTTGACTCTGTTCTGTTGTGGTGCAAATATAATAAAAAAGACTAAAACAAAATGTGTGTTCGTCCACGTCGGCTGAAGACACGCTGCTTCCTCTGCAGAGACTTTGAACATCACTGATGACATCACAGCCGTTTCCCGGGGCAGCGGCTCTTTAACGAGCAGCTGGTGGAGGCCGGGCCGTGTGACCCTTCAGCCCAGTGGGCTGCGTGGATGCTCCGCCCCTCTGAGCAGCAAATCTGCAGCTGAGCTCAGAGCTTCCACCACGAGTTTCCACGTGGACTCCTCGGGTCATTTCCAGCTTCATTTATTATTCCTGGACTCCACCGGTTCGCTTTCTCCTGATTGGCCGCCCTTCTGTAAAAGTCTAAACAGCAGCCGTACTGCCTCTCTGTGACATCGTACAGTACCAACAGCAGAAAAAAACTCTGTGAAACGGCGTCTGAAGTCCCGCCCACCTCCTGTTCAAACTGTCTGTCTGCGAGGTGTGGCCAATCAGAAGAGACGTGGCTTAACGCAGCAGTTCACAGCCCACAGCTGTTGCATTAATTATCAAAGAGAAAATATCCAAGAGGAAGCCGACACAGGTCGCCCTGTGTTTGAAAGTGGCCTTAAAAGGGGAGGAGCTTGTTGAAGACAGAGGATGAGAACCGCCAGGATCTCGTCATCACAAACGGGGAGATTTGCACTCATATATCGACTTACGCTGTACTCCTGCTTAGTTTCAGAGCTGGACGAGGTGCTGGTGCTCTGGGCCGAGTCTTTGGAGTCTTGTTCCATGAGCTCCAGTCGAGGGGTCTCCGGGACCCCGCCGGACCCGACCGCAGCTGCCCGAGGATTCCCGGGACACTGAGGGCAAGGAAGAGGGAAGGTTGACAGAGGAAGAAGCGGGAGGAAGACCTGTGAGAAGCACAGACTCGACAGCAACAATCATCCTGGAGCTGTGAGTGAGTCGGCAGCCATCATCCCGCTTTGACCAAATATTCAAACAAACACAAAGTAAAATGAATAAAAAGCCTCTTTTATGAAAGAAGTGAGGATGAAGGAGGAGAAACGATTCTGCAGGCTGCAAACTGACAGCACCACCTCTACCCCACCCCGAGGTGGATGGATGTGTGTCTGTGCAGCTTGTTTGTGTATCTGGGGCTTGTTACGTTGTTAGGATCCCCTCCCTGCTGCCCCCTGCTGGTTGCTGAGTCAGTCGAGCCGTTAACATTTTGCAGACTTTCATAACTCCAAATATCTTTTTCTGTATTCTAGAAGAAGATCAGCTGCATCTAAGCTCGCCGCGTGGACAACAACGTGCGGTTTGATGTTTTTAATGGCTGCACATTCCCGAGAGTTTACCGGAGACGTGCCGTGCTCCTGTTTGCGGCTCTGTCTGCGAGGCTTGCCGTGTGTGTGCGGCGTCAGGCCGGCCTGGAAGATGGTTCTGGGTCGAGGCGTCTGTCTCAAGCCCAGCTGAGACGCTCCTGAAGACTTGTCCTGCAAAGAGACAAACACCAGACCAGTGTCCCCTCTGCTCTCGCCTAAATCACAGGGCAGTGAAAAGCTCCTACACGAGAGTCGTACCGAGTCCCAGGTGCTTTCCTCGTCCTCGCGTCTCTTCCTGCTCCTCTTCCTGCTTCCCCTCGAGCACTGGTTACCATCTGTGGCGGGAGTGGAAGACAATAGAT
The DNA here is from genome assembly GCF_036321145.2 of Pelmatolapia mariae. Taxonomy (NCBI): domain Eukaryota; kingdom Metazoa; phylum Chordata; class Actinopteri; order Cichliformes; family Cichlidae; genus Pelmatolapia; species Pelmatolapia mariae. The sequence continues at coordinate 1,173,385 of NC_086244.1, read as the reverse complement.
GGACAGAAGGTCAGACAGATGGTCCGAGAGAAACTGAATATTTTCGCGGGACAGCGTCACCGGGCAGACGGCTGCCAAAGTCAAAGAGCTTAAACGTGACGATTTCGGCAGTTCAACAGCTTCAAGAGCAGGAACACAAAACTTCACACGGTCACAGCAAAACATGAAAATCTCAGTTAAGTGATTAAAAATGCACTAAATGTTTAATAAGTGAAGACGCAGACACACTGCATCACTCCATCAGGCTCCATGTTCTCGTGACTTTTAAAGAACTGAAGCAGAAACTTAATCTGAAGAAATGCAGTCAAAGCTCATCATCATCATCATCATCATCCCCTCCTGCCCACCAACAGCTGCTGATGCTGACAGCAGGAAATCATCGCCACAGAAACATGAAGTGAAAGTCTGACAAATGAATGTAAACACGTGACCTCACTGGCAGCTGCAATCATTCACACATTTTCCCTTTTAATGTGAAGTTTCTGTCCGCAAACACACAGGAAGCCAGCGGACTTTCAAAATAAAGGTCTCACATGAAATAAGTGACGGTGTAAAGACGAGTGGCGTGAGTTACCCTGAGGCGAGGCAGCGTCTCCGTTCTGTTTGGGGCTGAAGGGTGAAGGCGGCTCGGCCGCAGTCAGGGGGCTGTTCTCACTGGTCAGTTCCACTCCGCTGTCATTCTCGGACAGGCCCTCAGCTGGAGGCGTGTCCCCGTTCACCGCTGCCTGGAGACAGAACAGAATCACAAACAGTGTTATCATCTGAGATAAAGCCTCGGAGTGATGCGGGATGCGGAAGAGTCGCAGAGGCGCCCCACAGAGACGCCATCACTCCATCAGCCCTGCTCTGCTGTCACCAGAGCTTCACGAGGAGAGAAGAGAGAGATGATGGAGCTCCACAGAAAACATTTTATTTTACATTTCACTTCCTTTTACCTTTTTCACTCAGTTTTTCACTGTTTTCTGTGTTATTACCTGAGACTTGGCTGCAGCGCACAGAGTTGATGCTTTCAGGAACCGTTGACCTAAAACCAGCGGGAGCGCCGGTGACCAGCAGATGATCAGCTGATCATCTCCAGTGTCAGTTCTTAGTTTTTGGCCCTTACACGTCTTCTTCTCACATGTTTTTAAGGACGTGCTGCACACAGAGATAGCCCAGGTTTCCAGGTAACTGCTCTTTGGGAATCACCCTGTTCATCTAAAAATACTAAACTGTGAAATTTTTGACAGACTCAACTAACGAAACAGGAACAGACGATGTGTTTAAAATCGTTCTTTGCCCGTGTGTCTGTTATGTGCAGACGCGACACTGGTTCCTCCCCTGAGTTGGGAGCCTTTATAATGAAATGAAAATAGTCCGGCACAAGGACTGAAACTGAGTGAAAAAGCAGCCAAATCAAAGGTTTTGTAAGACCTTCAGAAACTCTGGGAACTTTTAATGAACCTTTAAAGTTCTGTTTTACGAAGTAAGAAGAAAGTCTGGCTCCTTGAAACGAGGGCTGGCTCAGGACTTCTGCACAGCACCGTGCTGCTTTGCATTGTTCCAATAAGCAAGTTTTCCAACTCCCAGATTTTAAGGTCAGTGACGTTAAAGCCTGAAGTTTGTGATGCGAGCGCACGCCGCCCTGACCCTGCAGCCCACACAGGGCTCTGCATGACGACGGCGTGTTTGATGCGCCGACACCGGCGCTCCACATTCCCGAAGCCTCAGGTCATATTCAGGATCACACTCACCGGAGCCTCTGGCCTCACCGCTATGACGGCTGCCATTCAAGCGTCACGTGACTTTACGATGACAAACGATTAACACGCCTGACACAGAGCTGAGAGCGGGCAGCCAACGTGGTGCAGTCAGGACTTGTTCAGGCTTCTAATCTCCTGACTGCCGCAGACGTTTGGTGCCGTTCCAAGTGGGTCATTCATCATCTCCAGCATCCAATATGTTAGCTTACTGTCCATGTACTACTGCTACACTCTGTGTGTGTGTCAGCTGAGACACTGTGGTCTTGTGGGTCTTGCAGGCAGGTCTGCAGCATTAAACAGAGCCTGGTTACAAGTCCAAACACTGACATGTCAGCAGTTTTCTTTGTTGCTAGCTAAATAAAAGCACTTCAAACAAAAAGCCATCAGGCACGAGGATGTTGTGTAACTACAGTCCAAAGCCTCGCTGCCTTTTACGCAGTTTTAATCTTTGATCTGGGAGAATCCACCCACCGTGTTTAGCTTCAGGCCACAGCTGTGTTTCAGGTACAGCTGTTCACGAGCAACACTCTGACGCATCCGCGCGCCTCCACCCGGGGCGGTGAGAACCACCTCACTGACAGGTGGATCGGCGCCGCGTTGAACGGCTGCTGTCTCATCATACATGAAGCGAGCAGCGTTCACACAACCTGTTACTTTAAGTTAAACTTTAAGTTAGCTTGTCTTAAAGAGACACCACACAACTGCGACTGTTACAGCGGGTGTAGTCATAGCGACGCTGTACCGGTTGGTGGTTTGATCCCTGGCTGCTCCAGTCCGACCCGACTGTGATATCAGGATCTGGGCATCGTTTACAGCTGCAGATACATTTATAGACAAACTAAATCCATGTCCTCCGGTTCTCCTTCTTCCTAACATATTCTACATATTTGAGATTTTTAGTCCACCAATCAGAAAACCCGAGGTCAAAAGGTCAGACACCAAGAGTTCCCATTAGTGGGTCTCAAACTGCCCAGGAAGAACAGAGGGCAGGTGACGGCAGGTTTAAAGGCGCTGAGCAGTAGGTCTTTCAAAGTTTTTCTTCTTCTGTGTTTTTACTCGTTTTCAGGTGTCTAAACAAATACTGAGGCTGAAGCTCATCAGAAGGATGTTGTCACATGTTTCAATAAATCACTGCACCTATTTTTGAGCAGATATAAAGAAAGCAATGATGGCTCAGGACTCTGTGCTTCAGAAAACTGCCGGACAGGACGGCTTATTTTAGGAAAAACAAGGACTCGTGCCCGTTACTGTAAATCTGCGTCACCTGGCGTGCCATCGCTTTCTTTTCTTTTCGCACACGCGACGGCCTATTTACAGCATCTGCGCTTTGCACGACTCCTGTAATTGTTCTAATCGTTACCTCAGACACTTTCACACACTCAGTCTCTGGTCCAGGACCAGCACTCCTTTGAAGAGCGTTGGATCCATGACAGCAGATGACTGTATAGTTTTCATTCCAAGGCACACCTGGACTTGTCCCGTGCACTCCAGTCTGCTTCGGCACATGGTTTGGAAACCACCGGTTCATGTAATCCAGCGTGGCATTAGTCATGTATGTTATGAATGACCAAACATTTGGCCTGGTTCCACCGTGAGAGGATCGAGGCTTCCAGAACAGCACTGATGGCGTTTCATCTTCTCACTTTGTGCCCAGCTTTGGTGAGAGACACCGTCTGACTGGTCACACATATCCAGCTGGTTCATCCAATCACCTGCTGAGCACTCTGATTTGAAAGTGTCTTTGTCTGTTTCCAACGAGGACGTAGCACATGGTTACAAAAACATGTTCTGTGTGAGCTTAAGAGACTAAAATAATGAAGAACTAACCCTGAGCCTGTGTACTCTGTCAGGCATGCCCGCATGTTCAGCAGCAGCTGAAGTCAACATCTGACTCAACACACTGCAGCCATGAAAGAAAAGGAGCGACGAGGAATCCGAGCGGCGAGGACCCGAAGGCGGGCGGGAATGCTTTCGTTGCTCCTTCTCTCGGCATCGCTTCAGAAGAGCCGGACACGTGAGTTTGTGCGGCGCCCTCCCTGCTCTGCCTGAACACGAACTCCAGCGTCCCACTGAAAGGACTGATTCCACCTTAATCCCCGCTCTGCCCGCCCACATTACAGCAAGACTGACTACAAATGATGCTCAGATAATAATGTAACACCTAGGGAGATTTATGCATGTGAGCAAGTGTGTGTGTGTGTGTGTGTGTGTGTGTGTGTGTGTGTGTGTCTATCCCATGATAGAGCCGCCGCAGCCGTAGCTGCTAGCTGTCTGCGAGGCTTCACCGCAGCTAGGTGGAGCTGGCCAAATATTTTATGGGTGAAGAACTTTGGCACTTGTTCTAATAGTGATTTAGTGACAAGGTGAGCGTGCTGCTGCTGTTAGCCTGGGTTCATTTGACAAAGCTGGATTTAAGCTAATGCTGGCTGAAGCTGAGTGCAAGGAATTATTACAGACTGACGGAGACGCGAAGCAGCAGCAGAAAGCTCATCTTGACACTTTAGAGAGTCAGAGGAAGAAAACAAGCAGCGAAGGGGAGGAAGAGGAGGAAGAGGAGGGAAGGAGCAGCTGTGAAACAGATGGAAAATTCAGACTGTGCAGAGTTTTTAAGCCAAATGACCACAATGCATATCTGCATCTGTTTGTGATTGTTAATGCTCGTAAAACAGTGTGTGTGTGTGTGTGTAAGTTTCCACTATAACAAATGAACTCTGTGAACTTGTGAGAAAGTGTGTGCTCAGTGTGGTTTGGAGCAGAAACTGCTGAGACGACTGAACGAGGCAGGAAAAGTGAAACACGCTGAATCGTTTCAGCTGCTGAGACATTCGCTCACCGAGGTCACGACGGCGCATCCTCTGTTGGTTTGTGGAAGCATTTATTCCCCAAGAGCTGGTCTCAGAGAAGCCACGTTAAAAATCACGACATATCCGACCCCACTTCCGGAAATCCATTCATTGTGGCGGGAATAAACTTTGTATAAGTTCCGGGTCAATCTGCTCCATTTCCCCAGCTCCATCGCTGCTGCTGTCTCTGTGGTGTCTGACTGATTGCTGGCACCACCCGCCCCATTTATTCCACCTTGTGCCCTCACTCCACCCACTAAACGCTGAGTCGGTTTCTTTGTTTGTTTTGTTATAATTAGTGAAAACGCCGCAGCCGCGCAGTCAGAACGCCGGTAAGCTAACGCTAGTCAGTAAGCTTAAGTTTACTGACTGGTTTTATTTATTAAATATTGTTGTTTTGTTTTTTCACGATGGCCGGATGTTAAATGATCACTTCCAGAGTCGAATGAGTGATTTGATTTTTGTATTTTTGTCCATTTTGGATGTTTTTTTTGTTACTTTTCTAATTAAATGCCAACATGGCCGACAGGACTTCTGACTTATTGCTTTGAGATTATTGAACTTGTTGAGCAACAGGTACAGTTAAAGTTGTTTTGTATGTATTTGATTAACCTTAGATAATGTTTAGTAGCTTTATTGCTAATTTACTTTATTTTGATGGGACCTGTAAGTATGATTGTCTATAATATTATTTGGAACGAAATTCATTATAAGATATATAGATACATATATTCATTATATTGTTTGCTCATTGGAAAATATAGCATTAATTTTGTATTTGTATTTGTGATGGCAGTAGAAAGCTGTTCCAACGTAGTTGTGAATGCTATTTTATGTTTGTGACCCTGTTTAGGTCGGGGGGGCGTTCCTGCGACCACCGCTGCATCGCAGTAGGTCCACTGAATCTGTAAATGGACTTGAACTACATACCTGTTGGAACGTGGCCTATTACAGGTCAGCTGATCTGAACCTTGTCCCACTTCCTTTTGGGACCAAATGAGTTGTTTTGTGTGGTTTATAATAAATATGTACATAGTCCACGTCACCATAACATACATAATATATATATATTTGAGCTCCATTTCTGTTGTTTGTGTTTATCCACACACTCGGGCTCGTTAGTCGAAGCTCCTTCTGATTATGACCCATCAAGCTGCAGTCAGGCGCCCTTTACTGCGTTACAACAGGTAATACCAGCAGCAGCACAATCACATCTACGTGAAACTCCACAGACGCTCACTGCAGCCAGGCTCGCAGTGACAAGAAAACAACGACGCTGACATTTTGGAGATTTTGATTACAATATCATAAAGTTCAGCTACTCCACCCTGAAGTAGGTGGTCTCCACCACACACAGGACTGCTGCTGATGGCAGCTACCACTCACAGACCAAACAGAACTTTTCAGAGGAACGACTCGGGCCTGGAGCGACCAGGAGGGCACTCCTCCCCACAGTCAGCCTGTGCACTGGCACCGAACGCGTGGGAGGCATATACGACCTACCAGGCGTCAGGGCAGCGGTCGGGGGATCGGTCCATGAACAGAAGCTACATGATGGAGAGACCAGCTGGATTTAATTTAGTCCATCTTTAAACCTTCACCAGCAGATTTCTGGAAGTGAGAGCTGAAGCAGCTCTTTATTTGAAATTTAACCTTTAATGTTTATATGATTTAGTTTACATAGTGTGAATATTTCAGTCACAGCATGGGAGGATTAAACTGTACAAATACGCTGCTGTGTGTGAGCTGACGTGGCGTCATCCATCCACCTGCAGCTGCTATGAAGTCAGAGTGGAGCACAGGCGAGGGAGGAGCAGCTGTTTCAAGAGCCTCTGCAGATGTTTCAGCTGCATGAAGACTACACGCTCCACAGGAGCTCTGTATCTGATAACAAGACCGGGGAGTCTCTGCTCCAGCCCACCGTGGAAACTGCTTCATTTAACAGCTGGATGAAACACCACAGCTGGAGGGAGTCGGAGTTCCTGCAGCACAGCTGGATGTTACGTGGCCCTGGCTCTCACACCGCGCTCCCCATCGCTGACAAATATATTAAAACATAAATGATGACGCTGTGGTGTCACAGTCTGACCTAGAGTCTCATTGTAATAACATCTGGCTGCACGCTTATGTGGTTCTACACACTCTGACCCAGCGGCTGGAGTAAATGAAGCTTCTGCTGCTGGTACCTATAATAAGAACCTGCAGGACTGAGCACCTCTCTCCTTCATTACTGACAAAAGATAAACATCCATCCATCTTCTTCTGCTTATCCGGGGCCGGGTCGTGGGGGCAGCAGCCTCAGCAGAGAAGCCCAGACCTCCCTCTCCCCAAAACACGGCTCATCATCCTCACCGTCCTCCCAAACCTGCTTTCCTGGATATCCGTCAGCCCTGTGCCTCAACAGGAAGTACAAAGCAACACTTCACTTCCTTTTATGGCCTGCTGCTGTGGTCACCGATGCTTCTTTGAAAGACCAAGCTATAAAAATGTGTTTACTGAGAGCCGCTCTGGCCGGTGTGACCCCGCGACGCCTCACAGGCTACGTCACGCACATTCCTCGGCATGAAGCAGACTGCCCCGCGGCGCTCCGATGATGCTGTCAAATCGTCTTAGTGATGGCCAGAATGATTAGAAACACAGGGTGGAGCGTTTTCACCAGGGGGGGCTGGAAAGCAGCGAAGACCCGCCCCATGCCACAAGTACGCCAAAAACTGAGTCCTCGTATTTCCTCCTTAGGATTAGCTTGGACTTCCACGTGTGTGCGTTTGTGTTTAACACGCTTATCTGTCTACACTGCCGGTGTCATGACCCGCTCCTCCTACCTCCTCCTGTGCAGGGTGAGTGAAGGAGAGCATCCTAACCCAAAAGCCTTTCTCCCCTACGCACACAGCACGGTGCTGAAGCTGACAGGCAGTGACGATGCAACAAATCAAAAGATGCTGACTAACACCACCGCCAAACTCCCAGTTTATCAGAGTGGGGAGGTCTTAACCCTAACCCAGTGAGTGTACCCTCACCCCCCAAAAGCCGTGGTTATGGTTGATGCTGACCCGTCCACCTTCACCTGTATGACACAGCTGTGAAAGCGACCGTGGAGGTCAGCGCATCCATGAGACCAGGGTTCGTCCTCCTCACGGATCATTTTAAATATTTCACTGCTGCTCTTTGTCCAACCCCAGACACAGAATGTCACAGGGCCAGCTGATGGAAAACAAAACGGGATAAGGAAAACCTGACATTATTCCCTGAGCAGGAAGTGTTACGGATAAAAGCTGCCCGACTTTCCCTGAATCCCAAAGAGCAGAAAAGAAAAGCTGCACACACACTCGGAGCTGCTGTATTATTACTACAGGAGTGGAGACGAGCAAACAGAGGAACGAAAGGAGGGATGGAGAGGAGACGAACGGGTGGAGGAGGAGGAGGTGAAAGTGGAGAAAGACGAGAAGAAAAGAGAAGCAGATGGTGGCGGAGGAGTGACGGGGTGATATATGAGTGAAAGAGAGGAAGAGGTAGTAACGGACGACAGGAGGAGCCAAGTGTGTGTGTGTGTGTGTTTGTGTGTGTGTGTGTGAAGTGAATCCATTTGCTGAGCTTATAAAGAGGCCACTGTGCTCCCTCCATCCTTTCCTCCTCGCTTCAACTCCTTCCTCCCTCTGTACTTCTGTCTCCCAAACATTTCTGGTTTCCGCCTCAGCTTTGTGTGTGTGTGTGTGTGTGTGTGTGTGTGTGTGTGTGTGTGTGTGCGTGTGTGTGTGTGTGTGTGGCGCCGCATGCAGTCTCTCAGCCAGCGTGCATTCTCAGTTAGACTCATGTAACATGCTGGCGGTCCTGCCCGGGCATCTGCCTTGGCAGCGATACACACACTCCTTTAAACCCACAGCTGGCTCAGGCAGCAGCTGGGGGAGTGGCCATGACTGTGTGTGTGTGTGTGTGTGTGTGTGTGTGAGAGACTCACTGTGGCCGTCATGTTGTTCCTCTCCTCCATGATAGCAGCAGAGTATTTGTTGGAAGGCATGGCGGTGGCGCTGGACTGGTCCTGTGTCTGTGCTGACTCCTTCTCAAACCTGCAGGACAAAAACATGAGACAGTTTCCGTCAGCGTCACGGCCGTCGGGGACTCACGTCTGCTCGGAATAACACTCTTCTTCCTCGGGTCCTCGGGCAGCTGGACTTACAGCTGGAGTTTACTGAGACTTTACCAGAGGAGTTAGGGGTGGAGCAAGTCACCTACTGATGGTGAGGTTGGTGGTTTGATCCCCAGTCTGCGTTACTGCGTGTGAATGTTAGATAGAAAAAAGCGTTTGTGTGAAACACATGGTTTTCAGCTTATCCAGTTAAACCTTTTTTATCCCTCAGTTCCCGCCTCTGAAGTGAGCTATTTTAGCCCCTCCCCCTGTCACAGCCACAACACTCAGTGGTTCACACACACAGGTAGTGCTGGGCTGCACAGGTATGGGTATATCTTTAGTTTTAATCCATCAGAGAGAGAGATCACACCTCCAGCGATCGAGTTAATTAAACGATCTCCTCACTCTTATTTTGAAATTCCATTTTGAAATACAACAAGCTCAAGTCTTCCCTCCAGGCCGAACCGGTCACCATTTACCTCGTCGTCGTTCGGAGAGGATCTCAGACTCAGTTTCTCCGTCAGGTGGAGATACGTCCAGGTTCTGATAGGCTGAGAGAAGAACGACAACTAGCGGTGCAGGCGGAGTGCCTCGGCCTCTCTGGAGAGGCAGCCGAAAGACTTGATAGGACGAGGTAATCACTGCTTTAGGTTAAAGAAAGAAAATAAGAAAGGATGTTTAACATAAAGCTGTGGCCTACACGCCCATTCCACATCCTGGGCCTCTGCAGAGAGGATGCGCAGCTGAACAATCAACAATCGCTGCTGTGGCCTTGCTCAGGGATGAAATTCCTCGGATACTCCAGACTTCCTTCCTAACGCTGAAGTGCTGCTTTAATGACACAGCTGATGATGATCGTCAGTTTCACTCAGAGTTTGTTCGGAAGCGGAACTCGAAATGTTCACGGCCGCACTTCAGAGCGCGTTCGACGCAAACAGCGTGAAGAAGAAGGAGAAGTGCGTCGATGGGGCATTACTGCGGCTCGGCTGAGCGTGACGACAGAGGCGTCCATTTCCACGAGCACAAACACGGGAATCTGTGAGATCAATCAGGAGGAAAGAAGAGCAAATAAAGTCACAGTGAGAAAGGATCAAAGCATCGAAGGAAATCGAAGGAAAGACTGAACAGCACACAGAAGCTGGATGAGGGAGCAAAGGAAAGATAGAAGGAAGGAAAGAAGGAAGAAATGGATGAAACAGAAAATAATAAAAGCCAGAGTAAAGACGTGACACGATCGGACGTTCCCCGACCTGCCTGTGGGTTTTGTTTTGAGGGTTTTTTCTTTCCTGTTTTTTCTCCCTCTCCATTTCTGGGGTTGTTTATGGAAGTCAGGTGCTGAAGGGCATCTGACCCGGAAGCTGTTTCCAGCTGTTTGCAATCATCAGAGCTATTTAACGGCAGAGTCGGGCGACGGTCAGCGCTAGAATATTTAACCAAGCCTGATAGTAACTCTGGTGCTGTGAAGTGAGAGAAGACAGACGGACCGCTTGCCTGCTGTAGGATTTCTGACGGGGACAAAGCTGTTGGAGAATCACGAGCGCGGGTCATTCCTGGGAAAGTCACAGGATGTTGTAGCATGCACCACAGGAGAAACGCAGAGGAGAGCGGGCCTTTGCTGCGCCCAAACTTGGAACAGCCTGGTCATCATCTCTCCAACACTCGACATTTTTAAAACTGAAACACATTTTTACTCTTTAGCTTTTAATTGTGACTGAGTTTGTGTTTCATTCTCTGTGTGTTTGTTCTACTTTTTCACTACGTACAGCACTTTAATCAATCTGTGTTGTTTTTAAATGTGCTTATAAATAAATTAATTGATTGATTGCACATTTGCATTGCCTATTGGACTAATTTATCACTGTAAATAAAAGCGCTGCCTGTTCTCCAAGAGTTCGCATCTGGGTCCTCGCTGCTCTGCGGGAGCTGATCTGACATGCCCAAAAAAACCTGACGCAAACACACAAACCTATCAGTGTGTGTGTGTGTGTGTGTGTGTGTGTGTGTTAGGCACACACCATGTGACTCTGCATTCTCCTGAGCCTCCATGCTGGTCAACCTAAATACTCATTTTATTGTGTGTGTGTGTGTGTGTGTTTACACCATAGACGTGTGTGTAGGTTAGCATTTCAGCGAGGTTAAAGGTCAGTCTCTGCCAAACTAGCACGTGCAGAGAAACCTGCAGACGTCGGGTACTGAACGGTCGCAGGGTGATTAAGGTGATCTTCGCTTTCTGCTCAGTTCCAGCTCGTCTCTCTTTTTGGACTCCAGCAGCTTTGCATGATTCACAGCTCAAAATAATCCTTCTTTATGTGACCTGCAGCCCTCAGTATGAAAGCAAAGACTGTATATGAAAGTTGGACATGGTGATGTCAACCAACAGATTCTGGCCTCCACATTTTGAACATTTTGGCTGCAAACATATTATGTTGTTACCTGATGTTACCATATTTGGAAAACAGGGCGGAGCTCTAAGTTATTAATTACAGTGAGCTAGCTTGGTTAGCACAGACTAGATGGGAATACTACACACAGACACAGTTACCTGCTAATCAGCGCTCAGTAACAACCAATCATCAGACCTGGAGCTTCGCCTCCTCAGACACTCTGTTAGTGCACAGACCTCACAGCAGTCATGTTATTGGTCACATGATGTCATTAAAAATCCCCCAAAAGGCTCCAACAGCACAAACATGGTCCAGAGCTCCAGTTCAGGTGAAGCTAGCAAACAGCTAGCAGCTACAGTCACCTGTGTCACCATCCACCTGTCAGTCAAAGAGGCCACGCCCCTGATAATTCAAACATGTGAGTTATAGAAACATCCTCCCCGCTACAGTTGTTGTGAAGGAGTAAACAATCCACAGAGAGCAAACAGTTTGCGTATCAGGCTGTAAACATGGAAAGTTTTAACATGGGAATCTATAGGGACTGACCCACTGCTGCCTCTGCTGGACGGCAGAGCAACTGCAGGTTTTCGCTACAATCCGCAGACATGGGCACAACTTTCATTTTTACTGCACAAAAGGATGAGCGCGCAATAGTAAAGCGGAAACTGCATCCAGGACACAAACAAATGCATTATGCTTCAGCTCTGCACAGAATGCATCCTAAAGGCTAAGCTAGCCAGACAGCATGCTAATGCTAAGCTAGCCACGAATGTAGAGTGAAAGCTGACCCCAGCCCAGCTTTAACAGTCGGGCTGTGTTTGTACCTGTCCGTGTTTTTAAAGTAGAATCATCATGGCGACTGCTTTAATGTCTCTTTGTGCCGTCAAATTTGTGTTCATACCTACATACTAAGATGCTGTCATTAGCATGTGTCGCTGTGTGCCACCTGTTAAATGGTGATTATGTGTTTCAGGTCATTTAACGAGTAGTGCAACAAACTGATTTCTCCTGAGTGTAATTAAGTAATGTACTGCATCACTTTGAAGAAAACGCCCAACGCCGAGGGGAAACACCTCCAACACACACAAACATTTGATCCACAGTAGTGCTGGGCAATATGGAAAAAATATTTATCACGATATGAATTATTTTATATCACGATAACGATATATATATCACGAAATACCACAATGTTTCCAGTTATTCTCTGAAAAGTTTGAAAAATTTCGTTGCTCACTTTTGTCCAACTTTATTTTGAAGAGACATTTAAAGGAACTGTCACAAATGAGAAACGTACATTTTAGTGCATCAGTATAAAAATATCAAATGAAAACAGCTGTGGCCTTCACTTTTTTTTCAAAATCATACATTTAAAATGAACTTTTTAAAGTGCACAACAGTTTCAAATTTTTCTGCCGAAAACATTTGTTTTACTAACATGCATATCATACATGCTAGTAAAACTAATATATATATATTAGTACTACATGCACGTACATATGCACATAGTGTACTTTGTGCACGTTAAATATGTAGCGATGGCAGACTCATACCTCGGGCTAACATGACTCCAGTGCGGTCTTCTGGAAAGTCCGCAGTCTGTAAACAGCGAGCGCAGAGTCTTTGTTAGTGAAATGGACGGTTACGCTCATGTAGGGCTGCGTATCTCTGCTCGTCCACAGGTCAGCAGCCACGGCATAATGCACGACACCGCAAACATCCTTCTCTACTTTGGCCCGGCACGCGTCATATAAGCGAGGCGACTCGACTTTACTGAAGTGCTCACGGCCGGGCCTAATGTACCTCGGATCAAGGACTTTGACGAGGTCACGAAAGCTGTCCTTCTCAACTACATAAACAGGGCCATGCCTTTACAAATGTAACGCGAGACGGCTCCTGTGGTTTGTTTATGGCGCTGGGACGTTTTCTCATAAGGCCCTTGTGTGAAAGACTGCTGTATCTTCAGCTGGTATAGTTTTTCTTTCCCAACTTGCTCCCGTCGTTCCACAACTTGGTTTAGCTCGGATTCTCTGGATTCTTGAGTATTCTTCTTCGTGGGCCTTTTGTAGGTGATAGAAGAGATTTGTTGTGTTGCCATCGGGCGCGGGAATAGTTTTATAGTGTAGCTTGCAAATGGGCGTCTTCTGCTCCGTGTTGGTGCTGTTGAACCCAAAATGTAACCAAATCACAGACGTACCCCCTCTTTTGGTAAAAGTGCTTCTTCTTGGGCTGCCGGTGCAGCTGTCTCTGCCTGGTGCATGTCCGGGCATGAAACTGCAACCTGTCGCACGTCCATCGTTTTGAGTTACCGTAAAGCATGTTGCACGTAAAGCAGCACCATGTCGCAAAACCACAAGATGGCGTTTCTTTGCGAAAAATATCATTTTTTTAATACTTTATTTTGTCTTGCATAAAGTTAGAAAATGCTTAGTGACAAGACAACACTAATAAATTTGCCACAGGCTATTTAATGATTTATTTTATGTAATAGTTTATAAAATTAGGTTAGAAACGATAGAAGACAAATGGCACGATAGACACTTTTCTATCATCCACACGATATATATATATGGTCATGTTGCCCAGCACTAATCCACAGCATGCAGTTAATCTGCATGCTGTGGATGATGGAATCAAAATCACTGAATTCGTATAAATTCCCATCTCTACTCAGCAGACTTGTGATCACTTCACAACAGCGAAAAAAAGAGCGTTAAATGAGGTGAAGTTTAGACATGCTCTGTGCAAGCTTCACCTCCACCTTTCTGTTAAGACTGCTGAGAGGTTTTCCTCACATGTTGCAATAAACTGTGTGCACACTGGGGTCAAACTGAGTGTAGGAGCTACACAAACTCATGCACTCTCAGATGCTTTGAACCATAAAACAACCACCTGCATGACTCTGCCAGGTGCTTCCTGCTGTTTTCCATCATGAGGAGACTGGATCCACCAATGAATGTCGCTGAAATTCAGTGGCTGAAAATAAACAGGGCGGCGGTAGGTGAGGAAATTTGAAGTCCACCGGCATGCCGCCATCGTGGATGCATCGTGGAAGCTCTGAATTTAAGCGTTGGAGAGTGGATCGACAATCAGTCGATGCAAACAAGGACCCGCCTTTCAGGGCTGCGCTCAGGGGTCAAGGGTCATTTAAGGAAAATGTTTTTTAGCTTGTTTTCCCGTTAACCAAGTGAGAGCTCCGTCATGACCTCAGAATGAATCACCCTGTGATGACAGGTAGGATCTACAGCCCTGCTGCTCTGCTGAAAGCCGAACGTTCCTGTCAGCTGCACTGAAGCTTTCTTAGTTTCCTGTTCGAGTTTCCCGTCTCGGTGGACGGACACATCCTGTTAGTTTGGTCTGGAAGGAAAACACGAGCTAACTCAGTTTGTGACCGCTCAAACCTCACGCCTGATCAAACACATGCACACCTGCAGACGATTTCACTCTTCAGGCTACAAAAGATCCAAACAGGTCCTAAAAGCCTCTCTCTAAACTTCAGATCCAATGATTTTATGCTAGAATCAGCTTTATCCCCAGGAGGAAGGACAGAAACCACAATGTGACTGTTGGGATAGATTTGTGGCCCCACAACGTGAGTAATTACGCCCACACACACACAAACACACACACACTTATATGGTTGACAGGGAGCAGGAAGTCCTGGGTGAGGAACTCCCCCTCCGGAGAGGTGAAAGAGTTCAGACACTAAACAGCACACTGCTCCGAGTCCCCACGCTTTCAACCTTTCACCCACTGTGAAACCCAACAGGTGCCTGAAGAAGACGAGGTCTGACGAGAGGCTGAAATGGCCGCGCTCGCTGTGAGAAGCAGAAACGTTTGGAAAGAGTTAATCTGACGGGTGGAAGGCGGTGAGGGGGAGAGGGTCTTAAAGCTTCAGCCAGCCGTCAGACCTGGATTAGTTTCTGCTGCTGATGTGTCCAATTAAGCTCATCAGAAGCAGGAGAAACACTCCACCTCATACGTGTCCTTCTTTCATTTAACGATTTTAGTTTCTGGCCTCAGCTCTCTGCATCTTCACCTCATGCTGTGGCATAAAGACTAAACCCCAACAACAGTATATAGCACTGCTTATAGTAACAGTACTGTAAGCAGTGCTCGGCGACGGCGCTCGGCATCGCGGCTGTCATCAGCGGTGACGTACAGAATAACACTCTCTGTCTCCTGCTGCCTACACGACACCAGAACCACACAGGGGGAAATCTGTCACCACAAAGACTAAAGCTATGCAGATTTTACATGATGGAAACTCCCACAGAGAAACAGAACAAACGGCACAACTTCTCAGAGTTACTATGTTTCTACATCACACGGGAGACGACAGCGACATGACGTGAGAAATGCACGTGACTGAAACCCAAAGCTGCCATCGCCACAGAGGCCGGCAGCTGAAGCCAACAGGCTGGACGAGAACCTCAGACACACTTCAACATTTTATTTATACAAATCACAACAACAGTCGCCTCAAGGCGCTTTACACTGTAAGGTAGACCCTACAATAATACATACAGAGAAACCCAATAATCATATGACCCCCTATGAGCAGCACTTTGGCGACAGTGGGAAGGAAAAACTCCCTTTTAACAGGAAGAAACCTCCGGCAGAACCAGGCTCAGGGAGGGGCGGGGCCATCTGCTGTGATTGGTTGGGGTGAGAGAAGAAAGACAGGATAAAGACATGCTGTGGAAGAGAGACAGAGGTTATATTTGCCTGGATGGAGCTGGGACCACTTTCATCCACACATCCACCAGGTTTCGCCCCCTGGTGGATGTTGAAGCAGGTGTAAGGCATTGTTTATGCTGTCTGTGGGAGAACAGACCACTCCTGGTTAACACTGGAGATCAGATGGTAATGTTTCTGCACCTGCTGACCGATTCTCCGTCTAAAACTACACGTAACCACGGCTGCGTTAGCTCCCTTCCTGCTTCGCCCTCGCTGCATATCTTTAACATTTTCCAGGCCGTGTGTTTGAGCTCTGAGAAACAGAAACAGAGCGAAGTGAGAAAGAATCCGAGGAGCTGAGGAAGGATGGAGGGCAGCGTGAGGGGCCCACCGAAAGGGGACAAGAGGGGGGGGCTTCACATCAAAGTTGTGTCTGGTGGCTGCAGATTAAGGAGCGCATTGCAAGAGGGGATTGTTCACTCCCAAAGTGTGTGTGTGTGTGTGTGGGTGTGTGTGTGTGTGTGTGGGAGGGGTCAGCTCCTCAGGGTCTCTCTCTAACTCTTTGGGGGCAGCATTCCTCATCTGTCATGTACTTTATGGCCCCTTCCAGCTCAGATGGAGCCTTTAGACTTCATACATTGTGTGCTTCGGCTCCTATTGTACAGAACGAAGGTATGCGGCTCCTCCAGCAGAGCCACGAAGAACACAAACTGCCACGAGCTCCCACTTTGAACTGTAAACCAGGACTCCTCACAGAACCGCGGCACCGCGACTCCTCTGTCAGAACATCGAGCTACAAATAAACGGCTCGATGTTTAACATCAAAAACCCAGACTCTGAAAACAGAGTGCTCTACTGTCTGAGCCTCTACTATCCACGCATGCACATGTCTATCATGCACGACGCTCGACTGTGGACGAACGTCCAAAGCTTCAGAGCTTCTTGCTGCAGCAGCCACAGAGTGAAACCCCTGCTTGAACTTAGCTTAGACGCACCGAACACTTAGAGAAACTTCAACAAAACGAAGATTTCTAAGACCGAGCTTTCCAGAGCTTGAATCTGGAATCGTAGCGCCTCCAGATATCGCTCCTTATTTGATAAAAAAGCACCAATCCAACTTTTTCCAGCTCTGATGATCCTGGCTTTACGTATCTGCTGATACTGAGCGAGAGAAATGATGGAAATATGGACCCTTTACATTATCAGCCCCAAGGGCACATTTATGTGATAAACACCTGTAAAGGTCACAGTGGACTTTTACTGTGGGCCTTTTCTGAAGGAAACTCCTCCTCTCATGAGAAAGATAATGTCCAGACATCATCTCTACATCACAAAGTCCTGCCTCAGGTGGAGAACACCATGCAACACGGGACTTTGGCGATCAGCAGACGCCGGACGCAGCGGCGAGAGGGTGATAAACACGCACTGACCTCATTATTAGAGACCGCGACTCAGGGCGAACATCCACTGCTGGAGCAGCAGACACGTGACAGGAAATGAGGAGGCGTGCTTCACAGTGACGGCGCCTTTGCTCTGCTGTCAGAGGTGAATGTTTCACGCTTGAGCTGCAGGACTGTTTATCTTTCTAGCACTGAGCTTCATGCAGCTGAGACGCATCAGCTGCGTTTAACCGCCTCCACCACCGCGCTCTCACCTGTCACTGCACAAACCTGTGCAAACAGCAGTGGGGCTTTTTCTTCCAGGCAACATCCGGGTGGTGTAAGATGCCTGGAATTCCTCCTGAAAGCACCTTGGCTTCAAACATAACTACGTCAAAGCAGAACTCAGAAGCTTACACTGCTGCCTGTCTGCTTACAGCCAGGCTTACAGGTAATCGCAGCCTCAGGCCAGCCCCAGCCAACCTTCCACATCGGCACTAATTACACACAAATCGGTTGTGTAAGACTTTATTCTAATCTTTGCACTACCCAGTGATGTCAGCGGGGAAAATGAAGTCTAACCTCGTGTCTATCCTTCAGTTAGCAGAAGCTTCTAATGAGAGCACTGTTTTGGAGCTGGGGTCTGATCCCAGCTGCTGTGGAGACGGCCTCACGACATGAAACACTGTTGTGTGTGTTTGCAGCTGCGGCGCTTCGTGAAGTCACCGAGGCGACACGCTGGTCTGGGTCTGAAATCTGTGACGGCACATCGGCCCTGTAATCTCGATCACTACATGTCACCTCCAGCAGCTGAAGCACCAAAACCTGCAGTTCCACAAGTGTCCAGCAGAGGCTGTGGCGAGTCAGTCCCCATAGACTCGCATGTTAGATTCTTTCCTCCTCTAGTCAATGAGCTGGACCTCTGGACTGTGTTTGTACTGTTGGAGCATTTTGATCAAAGTTTTTCCATGTTGGTGAAATTCTGGGATTTTATTTTATATTGCTGACAAGCAGGAAAAATGAAAATAAATATTATTGTGCACAATTTGCAAAAAAACAGCATTAAAATAGTGCAGTTTGAGTTCGGAGCCTCTCAGGAACTACACAGAGAGGCATAAAGTCAAACAGGAAACCAGCTCTGAAAGGCCCTGTAATGAAAAAACTACGTTTCCCACGAAAAATGACGTCACTTTTGGATTTTGCACGTAACGTGCAATAGTTCGCGCTGACGTTTGTTCCAACATAGAAAGTGCTATGAACAACTGATCGGCTCTGCAAAGCGTGTTTCTGGATTATAATGTTTTTGTTCTTGCCAGCGCTTTTTACCCGACTTTTGCAAAAAGCCATTTGTGGAAGGAAACTGTGACCGTGGACAAGCTGAATGCACGTTATGCAAGTACAACTCCTCTGGTTTCATATGCAAAAAAAAAAAGACTGCGCTAGCTTATGTGGTTGTAATTCTACTGGAATTTAAAAATAGTTACACAAATGGGAGCGTGCCCGCTCTGATGGGCTTCCTAAAACACTTTAATATCATTTCAGCATCGTCTCACGACGGGACTCTCCTGAAGGTCTCGGGATATTTCGTGGCGGCTTCCGTGTCTGCCGATGCCAATTTCTGCACGCAGAGAAACACACGTTTTTTATCATAAAAAATGTTATTAAAAGGAAAAGTAAATTAAAACGATTAGAGAATATTTTCTATTTGCTCTATAAAAACATGGAATTCTTTGGAGTTCCACAGAAAAATCTGCATCTGTGTGACACTCCGGCCTGATCACCAAGCTAACCACGTCCTGTGCCTCCAAAACGCAGACGGCCTTAAATGTGACAAAATGTTCACAAACTGATGGGTGACACCATGGCAACCACGCCCATCTTTTGTATACAGTCTATGGTTTATGCTCACACTTCATTTGTTGAAAATAAAAGTCACCATGGCTCAGCTCAAATCATATCAAGTCTGTCTGCAGGTGTTGTCTTGACATCCAGCTGCAGCCGCTTCTGTCCCACTGCCAGATGTGCCAGACGTGCCAGATGTGCTTATGCAAATGTTGCTTGGCTGGGTTCTTGTAAGACTCCAGCTCACACAAGGAAGTAAAAGGTTTATTTGTTTAAGCTGAGAGAGACTGAACAGCTCTCGTTTTCTGGTATTTATTAACAGATTAAATTTGCTGGATGTTTTTGGGGGAAATATTTGAGGAATTATTAACTGCATATTTATGAATGATCTGTAAACAAATGATGTGATATCCAGAATAAACCCTTTGCAGACTGAAGCAGACTGAGTCACTGTCTTATCAGTTTTCTGACCACGCTGAGTCACAAAGAACCTGCAGGTCAGAATTCCCCAGAACCTCAGTCTCAGTATGAAACTCATATTGAACTATGAGAACACTTATTTCAAACCACAGAGATATATAACAAATGAAATCACTGCAGTTCTGTATGGAGCTGATCTAAGGTGGCCTGCTCTTCTCTGCCTGTTCCATGATGGCTGTTCATATTAAACACAGTTTCTAGTAATGAGCTCAGTGCATGCTGGGTAATCCCTGTGAGCCTGAAGCTCAGGCCACTCTCAACATTCAGTTTCAGACACTTTTTCACCTTTAGGATGTGGATGATGTCATGGGAACCTCCTAATCTCAGTAATCTCAGGAACAGACATCGTACCCAACCACCAAAACGTCCAAAAATGAAAAACGTTTCCTTAAAAACACAAAGTCTCACATTCAGCTGTGTTTCTAAACGTGTGCGCATCAGTTTGGGACAGGGGCGGATCTACACCCCTTGTGTAGTTTTGTGTAGTTAGAGTGTGGTCGTTGTTTTGTTTTGTGTGTCAGTTCTACAGCTGCCACCAAAGGCAGACTGCAGTGTAAACGCTGTGTGCAGGTGTGAAACAGGTGGAGTGATACACCTGTTGCTGTCAGGCCTGCAGGCATCAGGCTGTGATGTGCTCCTCGCTCTTACAGTGGACACAAACTATTTTTTGGAGAGGCGCAAATAATATGTGTGGCACCGTACAAGTTTTATTTGCATTTCAAGTTATGAAAAGGATTAAACATGTTTGTTACAGTAACAATATCACTTTTTCTTTGTCTGACAGTACAGTGTGTCAGTATGAAAAAATAACTGTAAATTCACACATGTGAGGTTGTGCTGAAAAGACGAGTGAGGTAAACAGTTTATGAAGGTGAAAACAGCTGGAGCCCAGAGCGTGAACTCAATACGTAATGAAAAATTAGGTTTGACGGAGCAGATTTCTGACGTTTTGTGTAAATTTAAGCATGAAACGGTTTGATTGTTTCTAATAAAATATTAACAGTGTGAAACTTTTGTTAGACTTGTGTTTGTAGCTGATCCGCCTCATGTTGTGCACGTTGGGCCACATGCTTATTTGTTATGTTTGCTGTACAGTGCACAAAATCAAAATTCACGTTTTGTGTAACTGTAACGTTTAATTTTGGGGGCTGAAGCCAATCAGAACATTACAGAGTGTGTTTATATGAAACATGTGTGTACTTGCTGTATTTTAACCACATAAATGACACATTACAGGAAGCAGCTTTGATTTCCACCTTTTTCTAGATCCGCCCCTGGTTTGGGACATTTTTAAGACATGTCCACCATGTTTGCTCCGTGCTGATGTGTTTTTGGAGCACGAGGGCTCCGTGCGCCCCCGCCGGTGACACCCCCCCCCCCCGCAGATTTCTCCCCTCAGCCGTTTCTCTTTAAAGTCTCCTCGCGTGCTCATATCAGTACTTTCACTTGTGTGCCGCACATGTGTTCATACTTGCCATGACAGCAGGACTGTCAGAAGGTAAACTCACCGTGTGCGCGTTCACAGCGCACAAACCACCGAGAGAAGAAAAACCCGCTGACCTTCCGTCCCCGCGCACTCCGCTGTGCACTCACTGACCGGAACAGTCAGGCTGTTATTACACGGTTATTACACGGTTATTACACGTGTATTACGCGCTTGCTAAAACTGTTTTAACGGGGTTACGTTCCGCCGCAGACACGGAGAAACTCCTCGGAGAGCCTCAGATCGCGCTCTGCTCCCTCAGCTCCACATGTGCGCGCAGCTGTGCGCACATGTGGAGCTCAGAGCTGCAGCGAGGCGCACTCTGCCCGGCGACGTCGCATTCTTTCTCGTTCCTAACTCTCTCGGTAAGTCCTGGAGGGACAAACACCCCGCGCCCTCCCCGGGAAAATACTTACATAACCATGCACGCGTCTGGTTCTTGCACAGCGGGAACTTTGGAGGAAGCAGTCTGGTGCCGAGTCCGAGTCTGAACGAGGTTTTTACAGCCGCTGAAGTTGAGCGCAGATTGGAGTGTGAGCTCTAATCCTCAGGCAGCAGGAGGTGTTCACGATGTGGAAGCATGCTGCTGCACATCAGCTCTCGCTCTCTCTCGCTCCCTCTCTCTCTTGGGCGGGGTGCAGGCGGAGGTGGAAGCTGATTGGTGGCTCGGAGTGATCAGGTCTTTCCCAGGTGAAATGGTTAACTCCCATCTTTTGTCCGCGAGGTAAAAGTGAGAGCAGGAACTATTATTGAGGCACAATAATTACCGACACACTTCTCTCTCTCTCCCTCTCTCAGAGTGTGTTCTTAGTCAGCCTCGCTTTACCACATTGTCTGTCTGAGTCAGTCTTCAAGGAGTTTCATGGATTTTCTCTGTCATGATCTCAGCCTATCGCTCAAAGAGCAAAAAACATCATTACTCTGTTTCCACCACAGCGCGGGCTTTACTGCCCCCTGATGGGACAAAACGAGCCAGATGTGCCATGAATTAGGGCTGGTTTTCCTCACTGATTTCTAGAATCGATTCTATTCCGATTCACAAGGTCCCGAATCAATTCGATCCACGATTCGAATCGAATTGGGGAAATTTTGCCTCAGACAGTCAGAAATATTATAATTCTGATCACTTATCAGCAGAGATGGGCAGTAACGTGTTACTGTAATTCGATTACTTTTTTCAAGTAACGAGTAAAGTAAGGGATTACTATTGCAAAAAAGGTAATTAGATTACTGTTACTTTCCTGTAAGCACGCTGCATTACTAAACCGTGCTTTCGTTCGCGAGAGTGTCTCATGACAATGAAGTAAGCGAGTGCGATGTTCGTGGCAACAGCTGTGTGCAGATCAACAATGGCTAATATATGGAGTGCGGGAGAGAGTATGAGCGTGCAGCGTTTAAAGCGTGGAAGTACTGACCTTACTTTGAGTTTGATTCTGTAAAAAGTGACAAAAACATTAGTGTCCGTTGCTCACTGCGTGGGAAGAAAACTTCTTTTTACAGCGAAAAAACCCCTAAACTTCCAAGCAAGCACCGAGTGCGCTACCACGGGAACGTGAAACTCCCAGATCCTTCCACTGACCGCTGCAGCACACCTGCACCAGGGTAAACCTCCGCCTGCCCCACTCCTGCTTTACAGGTGAAAATAGAGCAACAGGACCGCTGAGTCTTTGATTTTATTTATTTTCTGCTGTGTTTCACTTGCATCTATTTGAAAGACTGAGTGTAAACACAAAAAAATATTTTATTTTATGTGCTGGAATGTGCAGAAAATAGGTTTAAATGTTAAACAAATTTCTTCCAGTCAGAGAATGTTGCATATAATTTAATGTTTGCTTGATGCATAAAGTTAAAAGATTAAAACTAATAAAACAAGTTTCAAAAAGAGACTTTTTCATTTGATTACATTTTATATGATGGATTATGCAGAAAAAATAGAACTGGGCTGAAAGATCTATCGCTATATTATCTGTTCAGGTTGTAAATCATTTTGTTAAAAAGTAACTAAGTAACTAAGTAACTAATTACTTTTGAAAATAAGTAATCAGTAAAGTAACAGGATTACTTTTTGGGGGAAGTAATCAGTAATTAGTTACTGATTACTTTTTTCAAGTAACTTGACCAACACTGCTTATCAGTACATATCTACATTTTTATACCTAGAAAAAGAAAGCTGACACTGTGAGACTTTATCAAAGGTGTGAGCATCACAGCAGACGCCTTTGAGTCAAAGTAACTGAGGATAAAACAGAAAAACATGAAGCAGATTTTCCTGGTCTGTGTTTTTATAGCAGATGACCTTAAAAATATTGTGCAGTCAAAAATGAAGTGAAGCAGAGCAAAGTTACAGAGGTTTGATTAGAGACACAGCTCAGCATTTTGCAATTTTGCATAATTTTTAAAAGTTTAAATTTGTTCAGTATTGAACAGCAGAAATGAGGCTTTCTTGTCGGAAGTAAGTAAAAAAAAACAACAACAACAAAAAAAAAATACAGCGGCCGACACCGTAGACTGGTGAGTAATAAGTAGGGTGGGTTCTGATTATCGATTTAGTGAGAGAGAGAGAGAGAGAGCTCTACATGAAGTGTGATCGTGGCGGAAGCAAAACAGCAAAAGTCAGAGGAAATTCATGACGATGTTTATGTGAAGCGTAGTTTGGATCTTCTTTGGCTGCTGGTTCAGTCAATATTGTTTGGAGATCAAACCTGCAGCTTCAGAATCAGCGCAAAAAGAACGTAAACACAAAGCGCCCGCCGACGCTTCAAAATCAGCGAGCTGTCGGCTTTCAGCCCGACGGCGTGTCCGTGTCCGCGTACGTGCCGTCGGGTGAGAAAGGCGACAGCTCACTGATTCTGATCCGTCGGTTTACGTCTTAGTGCAGAATCCGTGTACCTGCTCTCATTTACTGTTTTAGCTGTTTGGTGGTTGTTGAAATTTTGTGAGGTTTAACCTGAGATTCTGGCGTTTCGGCCAAAATAAATTTATATAAAAAAATCGATTCAGGATTTTAATGAATCGATTTCACGTTATCCAAGCTAGAATCGATTTTAATCGATAAATCGATAATCAAAACCCACCCCTGGTCCAAAGAGCCGGAGGCAGAAACTGAAAGCAGCTCCAGCATGCTTGGATCTGTTTCTGGGAACAGTTCAAAGATCTGAAGCTGATGACCTGAGAGGGCTCGCTGGGCTGTGGACAGTTTCATTAGAAATGATCGTATTACCATCTCATAATCATTGTTATTGGGATCATTGTCTTCCAGAAGCATCACCTCCAAAGGAAAACAGGTTTTTCATGATTTCCAGCAGCACAAAGTTTGCTGTTCATTTGGACCACAGGGAAGATTTGGGCCACGTAAAGGAACAAAGTCACTCGAGTCCTTCTTAAGTGCATCCAGCTGCTTTTTTTCTGAGTTTTTTGGAATTGAAGGCCTGAAAATCAAAGCCCGTAGAAGCTGCCCGAACTTGCCAACAGGGGGCGACAGCTGCAGTTACAAAAAGACCTGGGTCCTCCTGAAGCGGATGAGAAAACGACCCTCGGCCTGACCCCTACGAGCACTTTGCCGATGAGTTCATGAGCTCAGCGATTTTTTCAGGTCGCTCTGACTGAAACATCAAGTTCATTTAATGCGTTTTGACCATATTTGTGTCAAGAAGGAAGATCATCGGGGCATGCTCATTGGCTCGTGACTTGTGACTGACATTTTGCACCGCATCAGCATGATGCAGATGTGAGCTGTTTTCTGAACATCTGGTATTTATATATTTATTTATTTGAATTCTCCAAAAATTAAACTCGTTTTCAGTGACATCACAAAACCCACCTGATCACAACTGTTTCAGTCATTTTGTGCTTTTATGTGTTCATTTTATTCTGATTTATTTGTGTATATGATTTTAATTCGCTGTACAAATGTAAGGAGACCTCAAGCATTTTAATGGGTGCCTATAAATAACATTTATTATTATTATTATTACATGAATATCGCATTATTTGCTAATGTAAAATAGCATAACAGACCATAGCCCACTGAATACATAACATGAATACATGTATAATGTTCCTGAATACGTTTTTATGTATTTGAAAAATAATAACGTTTTTGACTTGATATTAATGACTAAACATTTAAACATATTTTACTAAACAATGAAATTAAGCGCCTTGTTGTTGCTTCAGGATGCTATACAAATAAAATAAAATTGAAATTAATGTTTCACATGCTTTATATCCGCATGCATAAAAAATAATCAAAATAATTAAACTCGTGGTGAGAACATTCAAAGTGATCTGAAAGGGCAAAGAACAGAAACTTTCACCTTTTTTTGCTACAAACTTCTAAAAGTTCGTCTTAAAAGAACAAAAATAAATCTCCTTCAAACTTAAGGAAAAGCTTTCGTGAGGTTTGATCTTTCATTCTTCTTCTTGACCTGTCTGGCAGACACTTGTGCGCATGCGCTCATCCATAACCCGGAACTGCGCTCCGCAGCGGGCTGTGTTTGTTTTGGGGACGGTCAGCCGAGAGAAACGATGCAGCTTCACTTCACTAAAGACGTTTTACCGGACTCTGTCGGCACCGACTTCCAGAACCTGAACAAGCTGAACGAGCAGGTAAGTCCGCGGCTTTAACGGAGCAGCTTTACCGGAAGCTGTCCGAGCCCCGGGGCTCGTTACGTCAGTGAAAGGAGGTTAACGGTCACAGCCCACCTGTACCTGCACGGAATGTACACGTGTCCGTGTCAGCTGACTGCCAGCTGATGGGGTGAACAAGCTGATGAGCAGAAATATTGCTCAGGCTTCAAACAGACGTCCGACAGCCACGAGCTGTTAGACTAAAGTGCACGTGATGCGCGCAGTCACAGCCGCTGTCACGTGACCAGACGGCGTTCAGCAGAACCCGCTTTGAACGTGAGAGTCCAGACTTATCGATGACATCGGTTTATTACTCACCAATAACAGTGCAGCACGGTGCTGTGGGGCGGAGCGTCGGCTGCTGAGGCGCCTCACCAGCTGACGGTCCGCTCAGCAGGATGGGCGGGGTTTCTGTGAGGTAAAAACACCTGTAAACGGGATTTAAAGAGGACATTGATGTAAGCGAGGAGCTTTAACACCTCCAGGAGCTGCCGCTCAGCTGTAATCTGATTACTCAGCACATCTGATGATGTGTGTACAGTGATTAAAACTGGAACGATGTCACAGTCTTCGCCACCTCCTACACCGAGAGCGCCGTGATGTCACGGAGACTGACAGCAGAGCTGAGAGCCCGGGCCCTCGCCGTGACGTGACATCAGAGAGCAGTTAGGCTACTAACAGATTACAGTACAATAATCCAGAATATTAGGATCGTTGATCTGCAGGCTGATGAGTGCCTGAGTTACAGGAGTCAATCTTCACTGTGATGAAGAGAATCTTTCTTTATTCTTTAAACTCAGTGTCAGAGTCTTCATTCCCTCCTTTATCGTGACCACAGCTCCTCACGCACAAAGTCTAGGAGACGCCGGGAGGGAGGTGGCATTAATCCGGGTACTGGATTGGCTCTCGGGGCGTCTGCCTCATGCAGCATCTCTCTGAGCGGACGTGTTGAGAGGAAATAAAGCTTTTGAGTCCTGATGCAGCGTTCTGAGCATGCACTGATGCCTCACACATCAGACGGTGGCATCTTCAGCCTTTGGGTTACTTCTGAGCCCGAGGCCTGAACACATGGATTCAGCAAGATGATTAAAGCATGTTGAGATGTTCTTCATGAGTGGTGCGGACCAATCGTTTTTAGTTTGCAGGTTTGTTCCTCTGTCCCTGCCTGGCAGGGGTAGACAGAGTAAGATGGTGGAAACGAGTGAATCAGGTCTTTGAGCTGCAGCTGAAACGTAAATCTGACCAAAGTTTCAAACAATCAAACTCTTTTTCTTTCATGCAGCAGTTTCATCGCCTGATTGAAATTCTGTTCCAGTTCCTCCTGGAGCCGAAAGAGGTGAACACACACACACACACACACAGACACACACACACAGACACACACACACAGACACACACACACACAGGCACATACACACACACACACACACAGGCACACACACACAGACACACACACACACACACACACACACAGGCACACACACACACACACATACACACACAGACACACACACACAGACACACACACAGACACACACACACACAGACACACACACAGGCACACACACACATACACACAGACAC
Organism: Pelmatolapia mariae; assembly: GCF_036321145.2. Classification (NCBI taxonomy): domain Eukaryota; kingdom Metazoa; phylum Chordata; class Actinopteri; order Cichliformes; family Cichlidae; genus Pelmatolapia; species Pelmatolapia mariae. The sequence goes on along the minus strand of NC_086244.1, from coordinate 1,146,213 downwards.
ACACACAGACACACACAGACACACACAGACACACACACACACACAGGCACACACACACACACACACACACACAGACACACACACATACACACAGGCACACACACACATACACAGACACACACACACACATACACACACACACACACACACAGACACACACACATACACACACACACACACACACAGACAGACACACACAGACAGACACACACACACAGACACACACACACAGACACACACACACACACACATACACACACACATACACACACATACACACACACACAGACACACACACACACATTTTGATGTTAATGGGACTTTGGACTTAGTGATTAGCCTTGATAACTGAACCGAGGTAAAACATCGGCTGTCCTTTTGTGTGCATGTGCAAATGAATGCATGCATTTTTCTGTGTGTGTGTGTCTGTGTGTGTGTGCAGACAGAGAGGTTCATGCAGCAGCTTACTGAGTTCGCGGGGGAACACGGGATGAGTGCCGGGCCTCTGAGGAACCTGATGAAGAGCGTCCTCCTGGTGCCGCAGGGTGGGAGACACACTCGTCATCCATCACTTTAATCACCGAGGCTAACACGGACATCGTAAATCCAGCCATACCAGATTAGGTGGTGGGAATCAGGTTGTTTCCATTTTCCCTCGTTTATCTCCTTGATCAGGACGTCAACCTAAAGGCAGTTCTGTTAACCTGCAGACCAGGTAGAGTCGGTGTCGTTAAGAGTAAAATCAGAGAATGCAGAAGATTTATGTGTGAAGCACTTCACTGTAATTTTACACTGACGGACAGGAAAAGAGCAGAGACAGGCTGGAAACACACCTGTCAACACTCTGAGTGTCAGGTGTCATACTGTAGGTGATAACCCCGCCCTTTACCTATTTGAAGAGTTTCAGTCAGGTTTCAGAGCTCATCTCAGCACAGAAACAGCTTTAGTGAAGGTTACAAATGATCTTCTTATGGCCTCTGACAGTGGACTCATCTCTGTGCTTGTCCTGCTAGACCTCAGTGCAGCGTTCCATACTGTCGACCATAATATCCTATTAGAGCGATTAGAGCACGCTGTAGGTATTACAGGTACTGCACTGCAGTGGTTTGTATCATATCTATCTAATAGACTCCAATTTGTGCATGTAAATGAAGAGTCCTCTTCACACACTGAGGTTAATTATGGAGTTCCACAGGGTTCAGTGCTAGGACCAATTCTGTTTACATTATACATGCTTCCCTTAGGCAGCATCATTAGAAGACATAGCATACATTTACACTGCTATGCAGATGACACCCAGCTCTATCTGTCCATGAAGCCAGGTAACACACACCAATGAGTTAAACTGCAGGAATGTCTTAAAGACATAAAGACCTGGATGGCCGCTAACTTTCTGCTTCTTAATTCAGATAAAACTGAGGTTATTGTACTCGGCCCTGAAAATCTTAGAAATATGGTATCTAACCAGATTCTTACTCTGGATGGCATTACCTTGGCCTCCAGTAACACTGTGAGGAACCTTGGAGTCATTTTTGACCAGGACATGTCCTTCAATGCACATATTAAACAAATATGTAAGACTGCTTTCTTCCATTTGCGCAACATCTCTAAAATTAGAAACATCCTGTTAAAACTTTAGTTATTAATCTCTGGCTCCTCCCCTCCAGCCCAGCTGGTCGCAGCAGATGGCCCCGCCCCTCCCTGAGCCTGGTTCTGCCGGAGGTTTCTTCCTGTTAAAAGGGAGTTTTTCCTTCCCACTGTCGCCATCATTGGGGTTTTCTCTGGATGATTGTGGGGTCTTTACCTTCGCCTTGAGGCGACTGCTGTTGTGATGAATGGAACTGAATTGAGGCGTGTTGCCTCGGTGCTGTGGTCTGTTTATCCTCTGCGCTGTTTTCCAGGCTGTGGGATGTGGGTCACATGTTTGGAGGTTAAAAGGAGTGGAGTTTGGCTGGTTTTGATTTCTAGCCGAGTGTCAGATTGTATCTGTTGATGCCACAGCGCTGAACACGATGAGGGCGTATGGAGCTTTAAATCTGTTGCCTGCAGTAACGGTTTTACGAAGCACTTGTGTGAGTGACAGCAGCAGCATGTGACCTGGGATGTAACTGAATAGGGGACTATTGGTGGTGTTTGATTCAGTGCGATGGAAGCAGCAGGCTCAGACAGGTGTAACTGAAGACTAAGGCTTCTTTCAACACATTTCAAATTGTGTTTCTCTGAACGCGCTCTGCCAGCATGAGAGAATTAATGGAAAATGGATAACACTTCCCCTTGTTCCCACTTGTGTTGTGTGCAGCCCCGATGTGCTGCTGCATTCTTGATGAGCTGCCCGGCTGCGGTCCATGCGGGTAGTTTCTGATAGCCCCTCAGTGCAGAAGTTCAGTACAACAAAGTGCTCCTGACACCTGGGCCAAATATTTTGGGCGGGTTTCTGTTTGCAAAGTTGAGACAGAAGTGCAGCGATTATTACGAGCCATAAGATGCGATCGGCAACAGACAAAGTGTTGAGAGAAATCAGAGAAAACAGCAGAGTGGTCGTTTTTTCCAGAGTCTGCATCAAGGTTATTACAGTGAGCTCGAACAAAAACCACTGAAATAAAAATGAACTGAACGAGAGAAAAGAATTCTCCCTCGTTAGTACCAGTGCTTCCTGTTCATCTCAGTCACAGGAAGTGAATCATTGTCACAGATAAACCCACTGAAAGGGTGTTTTTGGTTTGTGGATGGATGAGTAAATCTTATTTTATGTTCCATCCATCCCTTCTCTGCTTCTTATCCTTGTTAGGTCACGGGGGGGTGGGGCCTATCCCAGGTGTCTCAGGACAGGTTGCAGGGCTAATACACAGGCAACCATTCACCCAGTATCTGCATGTCTGTGGACTGTGGGAGGAAGGCGTTGTACCCGGGGAGAAACCCCGCAGGAAGACCCCAGCCTGATGGTGGAAATGAACTCAGGACCTTCTTGCTGTGAGGCAACAGTGCTAACCGCTGTGCTGCATTTCAGGTTTTATTCAAAGACAGCATGTTTCTGCCTGTGATTTCGTTTGTATTTTCACTTCCTCCATTTCCCAGAATCCCAGTTACGCGTGGGCTATCTGTGTGTGGTGTTGTATACGCTGCACTGTACGTTTGCACGCTTACTGCACGGGCCAGGTGTGTCTGCAGCAGTGATCTCCATACAGATGTGTATGTGGGGATACCTGCACAGTATTTTCTCACGGCATTTAAAACCCGACACTCAACAGGTGGAGCTATAAACAGTAACAGGAAGGTGTCCATGTCTGTTTTCTCCTCAGGAGCCCTGAAGAAAAACCTGACAGGCGAGCAGATCAAAGAAGACCTCCTGACATTAGGTACACATCCGAGTCCTTTGTGCCTCAGAGTCATTCTCACGGTAGTCGTATTAGTTACTGTCACATTTGTGTTAATGAAAGCAAACCTGCTCACTCTGATCATTTCTCAGGACTGAGCGAGGAAAAGTCGGCTCACTTCTCACTGCAGGTAAGTAAAGTAGTGCTAAAGGTAAATGGACTGCTGCTTATGCAGCGCTTTTCTGCCTCATTCACACAAGCATGTGCTGTTTCTAAGTGCTTCCTGTCTGACATTCATGCATTCATAGAGCAACATGGGGTTAGTATCGTGGCATGCAGACTGGGATCAAACCACCTGACCAAAGCCACGCCCTTTACGTGTGCCAAACTTTCCACTACTATTAAAGACGTCATCGATGGGTTCAAAGGGCCTTCCAGGACTCTGGACTTAATTCTCTGAGTGGCTGTAGCTCAGGAGGTAGAGCAGGTCAGCAATGATCGGAAGGTTCCTGGCTTCCCCTAGTCTGCGTGCCAAATATCCTTGGGCAAGATACTAACCCCAAATTGCTCTCCAATGCATCCATCGAAGTATGAATGTGTGTGTGAATGTTAGCTTGAATGGGTGTGAATGGGTGAATGCACAAGTTGTGTAAAGCGCTTTGAGTGCTCAGAAGAGTAGAAAAGCACTACATAAGAACCAGTCCATTTACCATTTCTTCACCAGCTAACATGTTGTGTTTACTGTCGGTAAATCCTGCACCTCCTCTTCTGTAGCCAGCTGCAGCTTTATTTACATCTGCACCATGAACACGTCACAGGCTGAGGCTGTAAGCACGTCACGGGGCGTCAGGTATCTGCAGGCTGTCGCTCGAAGCAACGCCAAGAACTGAACTGTTCCAGATCGATCCAGCACACTTTAACCTCTGTGTAACTAACACTCCCACAGTGGTGGCTACACGAGGATGGTCAGCCAGCTAGCTGTGCCTTAGCTCGCCATCATTGTGATGCTCAGGCTGCACATGCTGACTCGTGTAAAACAACAGGGAGGAGCAGGTGTGTCCGTTTGGGCCGATGCTAGCTCACAGGTGTTAGCACATGTTAGCACTGACTCAGTGTCGTTGATAAAACTTGTTCTTACGATGTTACTCAGGAAACCTTTAAACGGTGAACACGTGTCTCAGGAGTCTGATGTGATCTGTGTTCCTGCAGTGGGCGGAGCACTACGCAGCGCTGACCAGGCTCGCTGTCGGGCAGACTCTGATGGTCAACCAGCTGGTTGACATGGAGTGGAAGTTTGGAGGTAAGAAGGAACAAACCTAGCGTGCACGGCAAATTTAGCTCATATTAGAGGTTCACTCTGAGTCTGTCTGTGAGGACGTCCGCCCTCTGAGCACATTTAAACCCCTCGGTGTGTGCAGCCGATGGAAGCTGAATAACAGAGCTAACCATGACGAGCCTCACTGTTTCAGGCGCAAACTTCAGACGTGACACAGCGTCCGTCCTGTTTGAGTGTTTTTATCACGCTGTGTTTTGTCGTCCCACAGTGACTGTTGGCACCAGTGAAATTCAGAAATTGGGCACAGTCTTTCTGCAGGTACGACAGCGCTCCACACACACACACGTGGGGTATTCATATCCTGTGGGAACATCTAATTGACATAATGCTTCCCCTAACCCTAACTAAACTGTAACCCTGACACTAAAACCACATTTTGAGTCTCAATAATGTCTTCAAACTTGTGGAGACTGGTATTTTGGTCCCCACAAAGATATGAAAACACACACAGCATCGTTGTTTTGTTGAACACGTTGTGTTTGGTTGCAGCTGAAGCTCGTGGTCAGAAAGGGGAATTCCACTGAAAACGTCTACATGGGTGAGTGATGATGTCACTCGTACCTGAAGTTTTGCACACCTTGAATGTCTTTCTTTACAACTGCTCGAGTCTGTAACAGGAAGCTTTAATTTACTCTGACGGTTGTTTCTGCAACTCGTTTTGTTGTTCAGGACCAAAACTTAGATAATGAACAGATGCTGCGAGTGAAAAAGACTGTAAGAAAATGTAAAAAGGAACTCGTCTGGTTTAATCGTTTAAGATTCATAAATGAAAAATCAGTTCCTCCACCCGACGCCCTCAGAGTCAGCTGACCTACAGATCTTCAATTCAGTTTTATTTATACAGCGTCAAATCACAACAGTCACCTCAAGGCGCTTTATATTGTAAGGTGGATCCTACAATAATAAATACAGAGACAAACCCAACAATCATATGACCCCCTATGAGCAAGCACTTTGGCGACAGCGGGAAGGAAAAACTCCCTTTTAACAGGAAGAAACCTCCAGCAGAACCAGGCTCAGGGAGGGGCGGGGCCATCTGCTGTGATTGGTTAGAGTGAGAAAAGGAAGACAGGATAAAGACATGCTGTGGAAGAGAGACAGAGATTAATAACAGGTGTGATTCAGCAGAGAGGTCTATTAACACATAGTGAGTGAAGAAGAAACACCCAGTGCATCATGGGAGTCCCCCAGCAGCCTACACCTATCCGGTCTTTAAGTCTGATGTCATTAGCCACGTCTGGGTCCAAACTCTGCTTCAGGTCCCAAAGTCAAACGAACACTGCGGCATCACTGAGCGTTAAAAACTGTCTAAATTCTTTAATCTGTAATAAAATGATCAGCGTTGCTGCTTTACCAAGTGTAACAATTAAGTTTAACATCCAGGCATCCATGACAACAGAATTTATTACATTTAACAGAGTTAGAAGTTAGCAGGAAGTTAGCTCGCTAGCTTCCACCTAAACATGATATAGAGAGATTTCTGACAAAATTCAAACGTACAGCTCTGCTATCACTTCCAACATAAATGAAGACATGAAACTAAACAGCAGTGACGTTTGTACGGTTACTGAAGTTGGGCTAGCTGGTATATAATGACGTGATTGCTAGCGACACAGCTATGTTAGCATAAACACAGTGAAGCTGGAGGATGAACGCTAACTTTTTTCCACTGGATAAAAGTTAACGTGAAGTTTCCTGATGGTTAGAGACAAATGCAATCGCATGGCAGGATGCTGTAAACGGACCAAACTTCAGTCAGGAGAACAACTGAGATAATCCATCCACAATACCAGGTTAGTCATTAATATACTGCTGCATGGGCTGGGCTGCAGTTACAGCGTAAGGGTTTCAAATGAACAGTTATAATAAAACTGAGAGAGGCCGACAGTGATCACTGACTGTTTTTATGGGCTTGTTTAGATTAAATAGAACAAGATACAAAACATTAAAACATGTTAAAAACACAACAGCCTTATTAAACGCAGAGTAGTTTGGACCGGAAGCAGGATTCGTCACGTTATTACTTAAAGACCAGATTGCAGCATAACTAAGGGAGGATTCGGGGTCACCTGGTCCAGCCCTAACTATATGCGTTAGCAAAAAGGACATTTTTAAGCCCGATCTTAAAAGTAGAGATGCAAAAACCTTTCATTTCTGTCTCTGACAGGAAGTCGTCCTTTTTTGTCTCTTCCCTGCAGAACTGACGCTGCCTCAGTTTTACAACTTCCTGCACGAGATGGAGCGAGCCAAGGCCAGCATGGAGTGCTTCAGCTGAGCGTGTGTGTGCAGTGTGTGTTGTATGTACTGGTTGAATTTGTGTGCGTGTGACATTTTTACCTGAATGAGTCAATAAACTGAGGAGTAACCTGTCATTATCTGCTGTTTTCTTCCTCTGTGGGAAACGACTCCGTCTGTCAGCACGACGAAACTTGGGTGAGATTAGCGGGAACATTTTGACACTTCCATCAGAAACCAGACCTCGCCAGACCTGTTTGATCGAGTTCAGGCCTGCTGTCTCTTATTGATGTAATAAAAATATTACTAAAACAAACACGAATTAGCTGCAATAACAGGTAAATGCAGGCGAAATGAGCAGCAGTCAGAGACGGGCGTGCAGTAAAGGCCACACAGGGATGCGTACGAGCCTGGAGGCACATTTCAGAGCGCTCAGTGGCTCATCGGTGCAAGCGCCGTTTCAGCCCTCGGCCCCGAAACCTTCAGACGTCTGTGATAATTATCTGCTGATTATTCCTCAGCAGTCTGCTCGAAGACAGGAAGTCTGCCTTTATTCTGAAGGGTTTTCCCGCCTACTTTATGTCTTTGTACAGCATCTGCAGCTCCTCCTTTACGTACTGACTAACGTACTTTCTGACATTGAAGAGCTGCGCTACGCGGCTGTCACAGAAACAACCTAAACCACATTAAAGTAACTCATCTACACAGCGTGACATCATCTACACAGGATGACATCATCAACACACTCAGAGGACCTGGAGGAATCTCTGTGCGCAGGGACGATAACCGTGACCTTCAAACACCGCTGTGTGTTACATCCGTGCACGGGCTCAGGAGCGCTCCCGTCTGCGAGCGGCTCGGCGTGCCGGCCCTAAAAAAAGAGAAAAAGCCTCCAGTCAGTTCGACGTGTCGTTTGTCATTCTCAAAACCAGAATCCAACGCACAATCGCTCCCCGTCGCTGTCTGCGACACCTGACTGCATCAGCAGGTCGTGCCCTCGGCGACTCTCCCGTCCTGCTGTGTGGAACCTTCACGCCACACGCCCTTCCCTCCGCTGGCTGTCTCGGACAGACGAGCTTGTCTTCATTAGAAGCACGGCTCCAGGCTAAGCCCGTCTTTCTGCTCACGTTTCCACGTATCTGTGCGTGGATCAGTCCCGCTGCGTTTCCTGGGATGTTACGTAAATGGATTCAGTGAAAACTCAGGATTCCCCGTATTTAGCAGAAAATCAAATATTCCACATAGCTCTGCGGCGTGTCCTGTCACGCCTCGCTCTCACCTGGCCGTCTGCCCCCACAGTAAACAGCAAATCCAGTTTGTTCAGCAGAAGCTGTGGTCATGTGGAAATCATGAACGAACCAAAGTTTTTTACAAACTCAGACCAATCAAGGACAGAACGTGTGGGAGTGCTGATGGAACAGCCAATCAGGGCAGTTGTTTATGTTTATTTGTTGATTTTAAAAAAAAATTGCTTTGTTTGTTTGTTTCCTGGAGTTGAATATTTGATGAAGACCTGAGACTGAAGTTTGTGCTGAATGCTGTTGGCTCTGTTTTTCTTCTTCAATCAATCAATCAATCAATCTTTATTTATAAAGCACTTTTCATACAAACTGTAGCACAAAGTGCTTTACATGGTTAAAAGCAGCCCACCTCACCCTCCCACTCATTCCCCGCACTGTCATTAACAGAAGCGGTCATGATACACACATCCCCCCACCCCCCCACCCCCACACACACACGTACACACACGTATACACATACACACACACACACCTAAAGAGTAAAATTGGGCTGGGTACGTATTAGCCAAGTGAGGAAACACTATCACAGGGAGCTGTCTGCACCGGGAGCCGGTCACAGACCGCAGCCTCCAGGCTGGGCACACAGCAGGAGGGAGGCTAAGAAGCCCCCCAGCCAGGCTCAGAGGACCCACAGGGCCCCAGCAGCCACTGTCGATCACAGCCCCGGTGCAGAGAACCCCCTCCGAGGAAACACTGGAGATATGACCTAATAAGAATATAAACAGGATAAAAAGATAAAATAAATAAGAGTGGGATATAATATAAATATAAGTATAAACAGAGTAAGAAGATAAAAAATGAATAAGAATAAAATCAGTAAATATTAGGTAAAACTAAATGAATAATATAAATAGAATAACAGGATAGAATAAATAAGCATAAAATAAATAACGTTAGTTAAAAGCTAAATTAAAAAGGTGGGTCTTCTTGTGTTTAAAGTCAGTCCCAGTCCAGCTGAGGAACACGGTGCGCACGCACGCGGGTGTGCGTTGGCCATCACGATAATTGCCTTTCTAATGTAAGGTAGCACAGTTTTCAGCTGCTGCGTGTTCACACGTATCGTTTTGCCCTCAGTAACGTATTTTTGCTCGTTTTCATGCCCTGCAGGCGTTGTCAGTCCGGATGGATCAGCCTATAGCCTGTCAGCTTGTTTCCAAACATCCTTCAAACTCACCTGTTCATTGTGCTGATTGGCTCCTCGCTGCAGGACACAGCAGCTCACTCATATTAGTTACTGATACTGTTTTTACTGTTTCAGCTGCTGTGCGGTTTGGATTGCTTGCAGTGAGAGAGTGCTGCTCCTTCATGTCCTCTGACACGTTCAGATACCTGGTGAGGGGGGGCCGGGGCCCACAGGCTGCAGGTACACTGAGTGTTTTTAAATTAAAGAGGTGAACAGAGCTGCTCAAAGATGACTCTGGTTTTATTCTAACTGAGAGGAGACGGAGCCCTGCAGCAGTTGAAAGGACGAGGGTTTCCTTCCTGTCAGGCTCATTCAGGATGAACTTTGGCTCTGATGTTCCAAAGATGCTCATCCTCACAGACAATCAGCCTCTCACAGTTTCAGGACTCGGAGCCAAAAGCAAATCAAACCTTCACCTCTGTTGTGCAATTCTCCTCTTTCTCTTCACATTCTTTCTCTTTGTCCTTAGTGTCTCTCCTCCTCCTCCTCCTCCTCCTTTCTTCATGCCGGCTCTCCTTTCGTCTCATCGTGTGACCCGACGTGTTCCTGCATGCATCCACCGAGGCCTCCTGAGCTTCTCCCAGTTGTTTCTCTGGCCTTTTAAAAGAGCAGAGAAAATCCCACAGATCTCGATCCTTTCAGTGTTTCAGTCTTCTCGCAGAAGTTCGTGACTCAGCTGATGTTAAGTAAACACCAGCTGATTAACATTATTTGGGAAGTGATTAGATCATCAGAGAGACTCCAGACTTTACGTCCACGTGAAAATCCTGCAGAAAAACACTTTGTGTTATTGTGATCAGATACGACTGATGATTGTGTCCTCCTGAGGTCAGCTACAGGTGCAACAAACCTGTTGTAAGCAGCAACAGGTTTGTTGCACCTGTTTTTTTTTTTTACCCAATTTTGAGCTGCTGAGAAACGCAAGTCAATACTGTAATCTTCAACAGAAATCATACATGTAATTATTTCTCCTGCTTTCTTTGTAAAACAGCAAATTTGAAAATGAATGCACAACAATAATAATTATTTGTTAGCACTGAAAATATCATTTTGATTAAAGAGCTTGTGGATACTGGTGGATTAACCATTACAGAAACATAAATAATTATTTTGGAACTTTTCAGTGCTGTTAATTTAGGGTCAAACCTCACTGTGGTCTAATACATGTGTTAAACACTGTTTGGATATGTTTGAGGCTTTGGTAGAACAGCCGAGCAAATCAACCTCCCAACAAACACGTCAAATACCCACTGACTCAACGTTTGAAGGTATTTTTGAGGCTCAGAATGTGGTTTTAGTGTCAGGGTTACAGTTAGGTCATGGTTAGGGTTAGGCATTCATTTTGGATGGTTAGGGTAAGCAGCTAGGGAAAGCTTTATGTCAATGAGATGTCCTCACTAAGATATGAAAACGAGAGTTTGTGTGTATGCCTGCTTATCTGTGTGGGGAATAACCACGGCCTTCCCAAGAAAGAAAGTCTGTTTGGGCTAGGAATAAAAGATAGTGACAGACTGAAGAGAGAGTGTGTGTTTGTGTATGTGTGTGTGAGTGTGTGTGTGTGTGTGTGTGGGGGGGACATTTTTGCCGTTGGACCTGCAGAGGGAAGGGGAAGTTTATGGAGAATAACTCTAATAGCTCACAGCTGTCAACCGTGTTCTTGTTTCCCCAAAGTTACAAACGTCCTGTGTCACTGTCGCTGACTTTACACACAGTCCTGTTCACTGGAAACGTGCTGTATAACGCACACCTGCTGCTATACTTTATTGTTTTTTTATTGTTCTGAGAGAGAGTTTCCTTTCAAATGATGACACCTGTCCAGGTGTTGTTTGTCCTTTGAGATTGGAGGTTTTAAAGGTTTACCTCCAGGTAAAATGAGGACTTGTTTTACGAGCTGAAGTGAGACGACAGAAGCAGCAGAAGTGTCAGACATGAGCTGAAACCTTTCAGACTGGATTCCACAGCTCACCTGTGGAGAGTGCACAGGTGACAATATGTGAACAGATTCAGTTCAGTTTTATTTATATAGCAATAAATCACAGCAACAGTCTTCCCACGGTGCCTTATATTGTAAGGTAAAGACAGTTCAACAATACAGAGAAACCCCAACAATCAGACAACCACTCAGTGACAGTGGGAAGGAAAAACTCCCTTTTAACAGGAAGAAACCTCCTGCAGAACAAGGCTCAGGGAGGGGCGGGGCCATCTGCTGTGATTGGTTGGGGTGAGAGAAGGAAGACAGGTGAGGTAATTAGAAATCATGTCTATCCATGATTGGAATGATTAAAATGTTATTTGTGAAGAAGTTCATGAAGTCATTACTAGTTAACGTTAAAGGGATTGTTGGCTCAATAGAGCTCTGACTTTTTGTCAGCCTGGCTACAGTGCTGAAGAGAAACCTGGGGTTGTTCTTATTTTCTTCAATCAGTGACGAATAGTAAGATGTTCTGGCTTTGCGGAGGGCTTTCTTATAAAGCAGCAAACTATTTCTCCAGGCTAAATGATGATCCTCTAAATTTGTGACACGCCATTTCCTCTCCAGCTTACGAGTTGTCTGCTTTAGGCTACGTGTTTGAGAATTATACCACGGAGTCAGGTACTTCTGATTTGAGGCCTTAGTTTTCACAGGAGCTACAGTATCCAGAGTCGTACGTAGTGAGGAGGTAAAATTATTAACAAGATGATCGACCTCTGTTGGAGTAGCGTTCAGATAGCTGCTCTGCTCTATGTTGGTACAGGGCATTGAAGATGATAACAGTGGGTGGATTATATTCTTAAACTTAGTTACAGCGCTTTCAGAAAGACATCTACTGTGATAAAGTCTACTCTCCACTGCTGTGTAATCAATTATGATTAATTAATGATTAATTAACCAATTATGCTCGCCTTAATCCCAGGGAGGATTGACAGCATTTCTGTAACTTTATCCCTGTCGTAAACAGCCCTAAAACTCATAAGCTTTACATAAACCTCACTGTTCATTTTTTGATTCCATATCTGGAGCTGCATCCTCTGACCTGATGAGTACATGTGTTCATGTACACTATATTCCCAAAAGCATTGGCTCTAGAGTTGAAAATAATGTTGCAGCTCTTCTGGGAAGGCTTTCCACAGGTTTAGGAGTGTTTATGGGAACTCTTCTTCCAGAAGCACATTTGTGAGGTCACACTGATGTCGGAGGAGAACGCCCGGCTCACAATCTCCACTCTGATCTACGGGCCACGTGAAGTTTGGAGGTCTGCAGAAAGTTGGTGACCTCTGTGGACTACACGCCTCAGCGTTCACTGGTGTGATTTTACCACTTTGTGCTGTTGTTCCCAGGTGCTTCCACTGACTGTGGAGTGAGAGCAGAGCGAGCTGTTCTTTCACTGATGTATGTAGAAGCTGTGCGTGCCGACGTTATGCACCTGTGTCCACCTGATGGAACACCTGGATTAATGATTGGCTGGGTGAGGGAATACTTTGTGTGTATGAGGCAGACTGAGGTAGAAGAAAGATGTAGATTGCCCCCTGCTGGCAGGAATGGGATCCATCACATAAGGTGGAAGGAAATGTGTGTGTGCAGTTAAAGCAGGGTGTGAGTTGGTGTGTGTCTGAGTGTGTGTGTTTGATGTGTTTTGTTGATAAGAGAATTTTGCTCCCGACTCTTAAAGTTCCTCCCTGAGAATTTACCGAGAACGTGGTTTCTCTCTTTGCTCACAGTAATTAATGTCTTCCTGCTCGAAACTGAAAAAACGACCTCTCACCCTGTGTGTGTGTGTGTGTGTGTGTGTGTGTGTGTGTGTGTGTGTGTGTGTGTGTGTGTGTGTGTGTGTGTGTGGAGGACCAGGAGGCCACGCAGCTGCTGGGCCAGCCACACAGAGGAGTTGTTATCTGGGTCCAACGTGCTGCCTCTGCTCCACAGGAAGAGGCTCGGGCCTAAATCATCGAGCACAAAGATGCACGGCACGGGAACGTCTGACAGCTTTGGACAAAAACAAGAAGAAATCAGGAGAAATATGAAGAATGAGCAGTTAGACAGAGAAACAGCCGTCAGCGGGGTTAGAAGTCATGTCACAAACAGTCGTGATGCTGTTTCTCAGGGTCTGCTTCAGTATAGCTGCATGTATGGCTGCAGTGGAGCCGGGTCACTGGTGTGATGCTGTGATGATGATGATGGCACTGCTGAGAGAAGCAGCAGGATGAACTGTGAAGTGTTCAGCTGTAGTTTCTGCTCACGCTGATGCTGCAAAACTGAAAGCATCTGCTCACACGATGAGGCAAAGCAAACTGCAAAAGCAACCCAAGAGTTCCTCACGCCAAAGAAACGACATGTTCTTCAATGTAGTCAGCTGATCTCAGCCCAACAGAGCAGCTTTACAGTCATTACACACAAAACTGAGGGACGCCTCTAGAAACACAGCATTTGGTGTTTAGGGGGGTTATAAATACATATATTAGTTTAATATGTGCATTGAAGGACATGTCCTGGTCAAAGAATCTGGTTAGATACCATATTCCTAAGATTTGTGAAACACATTCACATAAAAGCATTTCGGTGTATATTCATATAAAGAGGCAGGATTCAGAACAAAGTGCTCGATTCGTTTGAACTGCAGTCATGCTGCCATTACTGTCATTTACCTGTCATACAGCATGTGCAGCCTTTCCCATGCAGCCCTTTGCATGCACTGTTCCCTCCTTTTCTACTTTGCATGGTGTGTTTTGAAGCACTCAGTGTGCAATTCAATTCAATTTTATTTATACAGCACCAAATCACAACAGGAGGAGGATATTGATGCATAGTGGTCTCCATATTTGTTGAAATAGGGACAGTACTGTTGTCCTGCCAGCAGACCAGCAGCTTCTCTCCCTGTGTCTTTGTAAACTGTTCTTTGGTTTTGAAAGGAACATCAGAGAGAGGGTTTGCCCTCATTGTCCCAAAAATCCCTAATCCTCTCTTTGTCACATCATCCAGGGGTGCAAGTGAATCGAAGAGGTTGTCATGGTGAAATTTCCAACCTTGAGGCTCCTCACTGGGAACAACCTCCGACCTCTGTCCTGACCCAGTGTCTGAGAGGAGGGTGTGGCTCCATGTGATGCCTAAACCCAGTGGATGAGGCTCCACATCATTCACTGATCTTCTTACAGTTATATTCATGTTCTGTGAGATATGCAGACTAACCATCGTAGTCTAAGGAGCTTGGAAAGAAAAGCGTCTGGACTTCTTTAAGTTGCTTGAGGACATTTCACCTCTCATCCGAGAAGTTTCTTCAATTCTAGGGTGAAATGGTGGAGAGTCCCAGATTTAAGCCCTGTGGGAGTGTGCCCCCCCCCCTCCCCGAGAGGGACAAAAGGACCCCCTGATGATCCTCTACCTCAGGGGTTGGCAACCCTGGGCACGCGTGCCACAGCTGGCACGCAAAATGTTAACTGTTGGCACGACCATAGCTGGACTGGCCATCAGGTATACCGGGCATTTGCCCGGGCCGATGATTTTTTTATTCTTGTATCGGTATAAACAATGAAAGGTGGTGGATTGTCCAGATGCTGGCCGATGTGTAAAAATAACTCAGTTGTTTGGTGGTGGCTGTGGCGGAGCTTCCACAGAGGCCAGCAGGTGGATGAGGGAAAGGGGAGGAGGAGGAGGAGGAGCAGAGACCCGAGGCGGCCGCCGGTCCGAGTGTCAGGTTAACTGAACTTCAGGTAAGAAGTTATGACCTGCAGTCTATCTGGGTCAGATATAAACCGAGTTTAGTTTATTTTCGTTGTGCTGACTTTTTACAGTCAGTTACAATAACTCGTACTGCGTGCTAGCTAGCATGACGGAGTTTCTATACAGCTGGGTGGGTGCTATGATGTTACTGATAGTGAACTTTATTTTATTCATAAGGTTAATTAGTTTCAAACCGTCCCGTAAAAAGACGGAATCGTCTCGTATTCAGAGAAAATATTACGTGTTTCGTATTGAGCTGAGACGCAGTTTGTCCCGGACTTCGGCCAGAATGAAAAAGACACAAACATGAAGGGAGGGAAACATGAAGATGAAACCAGGAGATGTCCTTACTGAATCATCAGAGCTGAACAGGTGATGGAGAAACAGGTTTACCTTTTAGGTGACATGAATGAGTTGAAGTTATGAACTGTTTCTGAGAGACAAATAACACCAGGATCCTTTTCTACGTAGCTGACAGCTGGTAACTGTGCAGGGGCGGGTCTAGCAAAGTTTTGCCAGGGGGGCAGGTAGGGCATTAACAGGGAGAGGGGGGCACAAAGAAATACTTTTCTTTCTTATTCTCATTTAAAATGTCTCGCTTTTAATGAGTAACTATCTGAATCTTATAACTAAAGTTTTTATCTGATGTAAAATGTATAGAAATCATACATATACCAACAAGACTGTACATCACTGTCACAGCAGCGTTTGTTTTCATTCAAAGGCTTTATGGCTTTACAGTTTTTCTCGATTGGTTTGGCTCATTTCTTGAAACCGAGATGACATTCTCAAAACCATAAGGTCATTTGGCCAAACAGTCTTACAGTGCTGCCCAACATTATAGCTCACTAGCAAAATCAAATATCTTTCCCCAAACTCTTCGTCCATGCTTCAAAAGCAGATTCCTTTCCCATATAAAAGGTCAGTACAGTCAAAATAGCACAGATCCTTCTCAATTGCCTTGGCACATGTGCATTCATTTAGTGCTTATGTCAGAATAACCTGGATGGTTTAGCACAACACCATGGATCCCCTGCAAAAGCTCATATCTCTCCCAAAAGAGTTTATCCATGTGTCAAAACTAAATATCCTTCCCATATAAATAGTCAATGCCCCCAAAATGCATTATACCTTTGGCATTGTTTAAGCACTGCAAGTCAAAATGCTTAGACGTTTTGTCACTGAGGCACAGGTCTAGCAACAGAATACCACTATGAATAAAACCAAAAGATTTTACAGTAAAATCAGCCTCCAATACACCACTCATACTCAAGGAAACTGTAAACATTTTTATTCGTACAAAGAAATGTTAACATTAGAGAACATACTGTGAAAAGAAAACATATACAGGATTCTGTAAATGTGAACAGTTATAAACAAAAAACAAAAAAAACTCTAGCCTACCATACTGTAAATAAAGTTTCAGAACTATAGTACAGTAATATTTTCAGTGGTCGCCATTGTCACCCTCTCTTTCCTGGCCACCATCCTCATCCTCCTGGCCATCGACGCGCTGCTCTCTGTCAGGCCATAAATTCTCATCCACATCGCAACGGATATTTTCTCGTGCGATGCAGCGAGGGAAGAAACGGCGTGAATGTCTCAACCATCCCCTACATTGATCCCCTGTGATGTCCTCACATGCAGCATCCATTGCATGCAGCAGGGCCCTCTGGTCTTGAGCCTGATGCTCATACACCCTCCACCTCCAAGCTGAAAAAAACTCCTCAATTGGATTTAGGAAAGGAGAGTAAGGTGGAAGAAACTCCATTAGCATCCGGGGATGGGTGGTGAACCAGGTTCTGATGCGTGGGCCGCGGTGGAAGTTCACATTATCCCACACAATGACATAATGTGGTAGCTGAGGTCCTTCTACACCTCTCTCATTTTCTGGGATCAGATCAGTATAAAGGTGGTCCAAAAAATTGAGGAGCTTTTGTGTATTGTAGGGCCCTAAACTGGGAATGTGTGTGGCCACACCTCTTTCTGATATAGCGGCACACATTGTTATATTTGCTCCTCGCTGGCCTGGGACATCCACAGTGGCTCGGTGGCCAATGATGTTACGGCCACGCCTTCGACCTTTGGCCAGGTTGAAGCCAGCTTCATCAACGAACACTAGGATGTGAGGGGTTTCGTTGCCTTCTAATGCCATTATTCTCTACAATAGAATAGACATAAATCTAATCAGTCAAGTAGAGACAGATACTGCAGGGAGGATCTAAAGTACTGTACAAACAGGGAGTGGAAAACTGAAGACAATTTCTAGGCAAAATGCTCTAGTCACACAAAGCTGGATTCTGAAGGTGAAAAGGATAACGCAAAACAAAAAAACAGTGGTAACCATGTCTTACTGTAATAGTGTTACAATGATAGACAACCAGTAGTTGACTTACATGCACATACTGGTACCGCAGCCCTTTCACTCTGTCAGAGTTTCTCTCAAATGGTACCCTGTAAATCTGTTTCATGGTCATCTGATGTTTCTTCAATAGCCGGTCTATTGTGGAGATGCTGATAGAGTTTATATTTTGGAACATTACATTGTCTAGCAGGATTGCATTACGAATCTGTCTCAGTGTGATGGCATTATTTGCAATGACCATGCTGCATATTTCTCGTTCTTGTTGTTCATTTAGAAGTTTTCTTCTGCCACCCACTTGAGGCTGTCGTCCAATCCTAGACATACAAGTCAAAGGTCAACACTGTAAATTTGTTACAAAATGAGTTACCAATGTAATTGTACTGCTGTCTTATGGTACTAGAAGTGTGATGCACTGCACAGTGACTGGAATACTATTCACAGTATTTTCTCCATTTTTTTGTCTTTGTCATTTTTATAGTATCATATAACATCACATGACGATATTACAGTACTCTAGGCCTACACACACACCAACACTGAATAGTTCACTAGCATAGTTCTGTACCTGTTTTCCCTGCGAAAGGTTTGGATGATGGAGGAGACTGTAGACCGAGGCACATTAGGCTGCACTCGGCGACCTGCCTCTGCCATTGTGAGGCGATGGTTTATAACGTGGTCAATAAGGGTGGCCGGGATTTCATCTGGGACATCATGGTGCCTCCGTGCTCCTCGGCCTCTTCCCCCTATTCCTCCACGCATTCTCACTCCTCCTCTTCCTCTTCTTCTTCCTCCTCGAGCAGGAAGTTGCTGTTGTACTTGGCGAGGTGCTTCCATGTTCACACTGCAAATGAAACTGGCCCCGGGCCAAGCTCTGTCTATATACGTTTGGCAGCAGTCATGATCATAGACAACACCTGTCAGGTATCTGAACAACCTGTTTGATTGGTCATCTGAGATGTGGGAAACTGCTCCTTCGTTAGTTCTAATTTCACCTGATTGATTGTCAAGTACTGTCATAACTTTATCAAATGTTCCAAGATATTCTTTCATGGTATTATATCTTTGACTAATTTTGACAGTTGAACAGACAATTGTGCATATGATGACTTACACAATGAAACCATGCTGATATGTTTTGGAGTGAGTGACCATTTCACTGAAAAATCAACTAATCAGTTTAGATCGGCAAGATCTATTTATTTGGAAAATGTGCTAAATGTGGGCTCATTGTGCTAACTGTAGCTACTTGTACATAATCATTTGAAAAGAAGCACAGAGTCACTTGAGACATGTACTAAAGCATTTGCAATTTGATTAAACCAATGAAAAATGACATTCTGTTGTGAACAATTGCAAGGTGGTTTGGAGATTTGTCCATGTTATTTTGAGAATGTCATCTCGGTTTCAGGAAATGAGCCAAACCAATCGAGAAAAACTGTAATACCTGGGGGGCCGGTCTCTAGTCAAAATGCCCGGGCTGTTTTTTTGTCCCAGTCCAGCCCTGGGATGACACGCAGTGAGTTAATCTGAGAAGGTGCATCAAAAAATAAATGGCCGGTCCAGTGGTGCACATCGCAAATTAGCTCGCATACACACATTAGTTGTGCCTCTTCTTAATGACGGTGTCTTAGCTAACAACCCCAACTACCAGATTCAACTTGTAATTGGCTAAAAATCACTTAGCCTACTGGTGAGAGGGACATTGCTAGCTGGCGGTTTTTCAATTGATGTTGAAATTTTTTGTCTCGCATTAACTGACTGAGTTAATGCCAGTTAATACGACATCGAAGCAGCTGGAATCCACAGCTGTGCGTGTTCATGGAGCTGCATGTTCACCTGCTGGACGTCACTACCTGACAAGTTTAACTGTCTTCAGAACATTGCAGAGGCCTTATTGACAGTATTTGGCTCTACATATCTGTGTGAGCAGATTTTCTCTCACATGAGTGTCCTCAGGCAGCCGTCTGAATGCTGGACACTGGGAGACCTGTGTCTCTGAGTGGGAGACCAGAGATCACATTAACATGTGTATCCCTGTATTAACAAACATGCCATATTGGCCCAGTTTATTTTTCTTATCATTGTTGTGAGGAGACCATAAATAGCATTTGTATTAGCTGTTATGGAGTTCTTGCTATGGATAAAAAGTCTTTTTTTGTTTCAAAATAGCTGATAACTATTTGCTGATAGCTGCCAACATCTGCAAACAAATATAATTCTATAAAGTTGTTCTATATAGTGTGTAACTGTTCATATAGAGCGTTATTAAATTTATTGCTAATGCAATCATATGGCACACTGACTTCTGAGGAAATTTTAGATGCACTCATCATCAGAAAGGTTGCCGACCCCTGCTCTACCTAATCACATGAGCCCAGGTTTGAAAACGGGCGTAGGTCACAATCAGCCAAGGTTTCGGGTGAACTCACCCTCTTCGTGGAGTCTCAGTGAGCACCTTCAGCTCAGAGATCAGAGACAGAAGCGTTTCTTGCCTCTGGCCGCCAGAGGGCGCTGCTGTCTAAGCAGAAGCACTCATAAAACCCGGACGCTGAGCTTTAATCTAACGATGGAATGGAAAAAACTCAAGTTTTAAACAAAGGGAGGAGAACATGTTCACAAACACATGAATAAACTTTTGTCAAATCCAAGTTTTATGATTTCAGATTTTTAATAATATCATCAGTTCTATTTCAGACCTTATTAATAAGATTTATCACATTTACACAGACAGAATTCACAATCAGCAAGCAGCCTGGTTAGTTTCAACACAACGCCGAGTTTATGATCGTTTATTTCAGAGACTTTACAGTTAAAAACCTGCTTAGTGTCAGAAAACAGCAGCGGGTAACATAAAGACCACAACATCATTTATCTGCTGATCGATTCCTCAGAAAACTCATAAATTAATAACCAGACTGCACGTCTGCCTCCATGGAAAGCAGCAAAACAGAGAATAATCTGGTAGCTGCTGATGAATCTTTTATTCTGACATCACTGATTAGCAGAGGAAAAGTCTGAGCCCTGCTTCCCGTCCTGTTCACTGTTTCTGCTGTGATCTTCCTGTGTTCTCCGTTTCCCTGTCTGACTTCTCAGTTCACTTCCTGTTTTATTTTGAAGGTTTTTGTGTTGTATTTCCCTTTTTTGTTCTTTTTCCTGCTCTTATAATCAGAGATTTGTCTGTGCTTTGTTTTCCAAATCAGGTGCGTCAAACCGATCCATGCAACATGAAAATATGTAAATCAATAATGTTTTTTAGTGTTGGGTAGAAAAAAATGTCCGCACACTAAAAAAACTGCTGTTATGATAAAGGTGGTTTACATTTTTCCATATAGTCTCAATAACACAGTGGACGCTTCTTCCACATGGAAGCGTCGTCCTGCCCGTGTACTGGGAACCTGCCGGTTAAATCACCTGTTTGGACTCGTCTAACACAGCTGAGGGGAACATCTGCCTCCCTTCAACCTTTAAAAAGCTCTGTTCCACAGGGAGGTTCCTTCTAACGCACCGCTGTCGTCTTTTGTAATAAAATATCAGTCACCGAATCAATGATCTGAAGTGGAAAACAATTTGGGGTCTTCTTCATTCATTTAAGCAATAAAGTTAACTTCATTTAAAACACCCACGACCCAACAACACTGTATTTAGCACGTTAGAATCCAGATGTTGGTTTTGTGTCCCTGACTTTGTACATGTGCAGATGTTCTGGTTTCATCTGTGTCCACGTGGGAAACTGAAACACACCTGAATCACGACTGCTGCTCAGTATTCAACAATAATACTGAGCTGGGGAAACACAGTGTGGGGTCAAAGAGACGACTGGATTTCACACAGAGCTCTGATGAGTGCCGTTAATTAGTCAATCATAAAGCACCCAAACATAACAAACATGTTAAATACTCAATCAAGCTTTGCATGAACCACTGGTCAAAATAATCCCTCTTTATGTGATTCTGGCTTCAGAGCATCCTTTGTCTAAAACAAGCTGCTGTAGCTCCTCCCACTTTAACGCTGTAATATTTATCTATAGTATGGGCTGCACGTCATTGTAGGCATGTCAAAACTAACCGTGTCTGTGGTGCAGTGGTCCAAGCCTGGCAGACAGTTAGCAGCTAAAGCCGCTGTGTCACCATCCACCTGTCTGTCACAGAGGCCACGCCCCTAATTACACTAATTTTAAGCCTTAATATCATTTAAAATGATCCAGAGACACCAAACAGTTTGTGTATCAGGCTGTAAACATGTTTCATTCTGCTGCAAAGTTTTAATATGGGGACTGGCTCACTGCTGCCTCTACTGGATGTCTCACACACACACACACACACACACACACACACACACACACACACACACACACACACACACACACACACACACAGCCCCTGTTTTGATGTTTTTACATACAGATTTGTTCATATATCTCCATACATTAGTGTGCCCTCTGTGCAGAGTTAGAGCCTCAATCTGTTGTGTGTGTGCATGTGTGTGTGTGTGTGCGTGTGTGTGTGTGTGTGTGTGTGTGTGCATGTGCGTGTGTGTGTGTGCATGTGCGTCCCAGGCAGGAGTCAGCAGCAGACCTCATCCTCGACGCCCACTCTCACTCCCTCTAGCTGACTGGCACCATGGCAACGGAAAGATCCAGCCAGCTGAGCAGGCGAGGCGACCGGGCCAAGTGTGTTTGTGCGTGCGTGTGTGTGCTGGATACATACGTGAACCATCTCCACTTGTGCTGCATTCATACACAAATGTATAAATTGTTGTGATTTTTAATTTAGGCAGACACATGGCTGCATCTGTGTGTGTGTGTGTGTGTGTGTGTGTGTGTGTGTGTGTGTGTGTGTGTGTGTGTGTCTGCATTGTTGGCGTCAGTATGGAAGACTGAACACATTAAACATGACGATGCTGACGATGACCTCGATGCTGAAAAGTCATTCGACAGCGACAGATACTGAAGAAATGTGGACTGAAGGAGAAGGCCAGCCAGCCTGTTAGTGGGTAAAGAGTCAGGGATGATCCAGAGAGGTGGACAGCCCTCTCCCTGGATTATAAATGAACATTCTCCCAGGATTACTGGACTTATTTCAGTCGCTACCCAACGAGGTCCCAGAGACTCTACTTAGAACACGGGACAAAGTTTTCTTCAGGTTTATACGGAACGACCGGAGGCCGAGGATCAAGACTGAAACTCTACAACTACCAGAACATACAGGAGGTGCCAAACATTCAAACAGATTCCACCTGTGGTCTGTGGGCGTGCCACGGATTGTGAGGCTACAGGGAAAAACTCAGGAAGGTTAGTTTAAAGTCCTGCTGGAGATGGAGACAGACGCTGTGACCCACCCACAATAAACTTGTGACATAATATTATTCAAAGATATAAATAAAAAGGAGAGCTTGGAGTACTTCGATGGAAGGATTACGACAGGTACTTGACTCCAAATACTTGGGAGCAAAGTGAGTGTCAGCACTGTGTACAGTGATAAAAGATGAGAAGTTACAGTTTTTCATTATGAGACCAGGACAGATTCAAAAGAAGAAGAAAGTTAAGTTAATTAGTAAACTTAGATAAAAGTAGGATTATTGGAACCGTAGCAGGAGTGTACAATTCAAAGAAATATAGATTAACATCTACATGATACCATCAGCAGGTGGAGGGAAAGGGAGAAAGAGCTAGGTGTAGACATTCCTGAGAGGACTGGTTGGATATATGGAGAGCATCGTTGGAAGAACTGGATACGATAGCTTGTCAGCCCCAAAACAGGAGTAAGTTTTTCTGTGGAGCAGGAAACCACTGTCACGCCTTCTGGCTCCGCCCCACCGAGGTCATGTATGGTGTTGTATTTACACCATGACGTACATTTGCATTTGTGTCCTTATGTATTTATACCTGTATCTCTATACTTATCTATTCTGCTTCTACACTCATTTTATGTGTTAGATGTTTGCTGTGTGTTTGCTGCTATGACAACAACTTCCCTCTGGGATTAATAAAGTCTGCCTGACCTCATGTAGGTCGAAGGGCTGGAAACATCGTGTCAAGAGAAGACGCATATCTGTGTAAAAGCCATTACGAGGAGAAGGTACGAATCCGACGCTCCAAAGCAGGAGGCTGGAAGGAGGATTCATCTTACGGAGCAACAGACACACAAGACAAGACTTCACAGCGTCGAAAGACGTGGAAGAAAAGGACCAAAGTCCTGTGTCAACAACTCGTTTTTCTCTCCTCCCTCTGTTTACTGAAAATCAATAAAAATAAAGTTTTAAAAATACATGAATGTATGAAAAAATTGATGTACACTGATGTTTGCTTGTGTTTTTATTTGGTTTGTGTTCATTTTTGTATGTTTTATTCCTTGATGGCGTCTAAAAACTGAACAGGTGAGGCGGCTCTCTCCCGCTCAGCTTCATCCTGGTTTGGGACGCCCCCGCCCCGCGTCTCAGTAACTGTCAGGAGATTTCATCACAGAGTCAAACAGGAAGAGGAGGAGGAGGAAAAATGAAGAAGGACAGTTTCACAGAGAAGGAAACCGAGGAGGCCTCAGACACGACCAAGACACTGGGGGTGTCCAAATTCATAGGCTGCATCCTCCCGAGGCTGCATTTGAAGGCTGACGTGACATCACAGCGACGCGACGAAGGCTGTCCAAATTTGTAGACTACTCCAAATGCGGCCTCCTTTTCCCCAAATTTGAATGATGCATCAGGTGTATCCTTCGTGCCCACCATATCCCAGAATTCATAGTGCGGCCCAGCCAGTTACAGTTGGCTCGGCAGCAGATGGCCCCGCCCCTCCCTGAGCCTGGTTCTGCTGGAGCTTTCTTCCTGTTAAAAGGGAGTTTTTCCTTCCCGCTGTCGCCAAAGTGCTTGCTCATAGGGGGTCATATGATTGTTGGGCTTTTCTCTGTATGTATTATTGTAGGGTCTACCTTACAATATAAAGCACCTTGATGCGACTGTTGTTGTGAATTTGGTGCTGTGTAAATAAAATTGAATCGAATTTAGAGCTGCTTATTGTAGAACACATGTTTGTCTTCAGATCATGACTGGGAGTGGATCTAAAACTGATCTGGTTGCAGTTTTTAGCAGAGCTTAAATACCAGCTGACCTCATGAATGACTCCCCCCTCGCGTCTTCAGCCCAGGTGGGTGCACAACAGCAGGGGGGGCGTCACTCTCATCACGGGTCACGGGGGCACGCAGTCTGTTGGAAGGTAGCGAGGTGCCTCGTGCTAACGTGTACAGCTCTGACGTTAGAGGTTAAAGGCAGTAAGGCCTGTAAGAGGGATAAATGTAGGATTTAATGCAGAAGCGAGCAGCGGCGTTGCTTTGAGCTGATGTTTTGGGTCTGTTTGCAGGAAGATTTCTTTGTGGACGTGAGGAAAACGAACCCATCACACTTTCCTCTGAAAGCAGCAGCACGCTGTTTTTGTTGCTGGTTTAACCGTCAGCTGTGCTCGGTGGCGTTCCTGAGCAGGAAATAACGCCGGCCTCAGACCACCTGAGAGGTCTCCAGGGGAAACCAGCAGTTTGGCCTGAAGAAGTGAAGACGGAGGCGTTTCGTGGCGCTGCGATGTCTTCTTCTGTGGTAACAAGGCTTAAATGAAGAGAGGTCCCATCGTGGTTTTGCCTCTGGTGCATTGAGCCAACTGGGGGCTCTTAAACTGGTGGGGAGGCTGTTACATCATTGCAGAAGTTCTCTGGTCTCCAGGATCTCTCTCTGCAGGAGGGGGAGATATAGGAGAGGTGGAGGAAGATCTCAGCCTGGGCGTCTATTGTCTTGTGTAGTCTGGAAGATGAGTGGATGTTGGGGTGGGTGCAGTTTTCTCTGTAGTGGGGTCGGGTGGGCTGTCACGGGCTCTGTGGGGCCGGGCGGCGCTGCTGCACTGGGCCCCGGTCCGGATGGGCCTGGGCCCCCTTTCCCTGGCGGGTTGCAGAGTATGGGGGTGCCTACTGGGGTCAGCGGGGGAGCTGGCCCCAGGGAGGGGCCACTTGCCCCTCCCTTCCTTCCCTCCCCATCTCCAGCTGCCTCCCTCTTCCCGCTCCACCACAATCACCCACACATGCAGGGCCTTGGGGTAGGGGTGTGTCACCAGGGTGCAGGGGAGGCATCCCCCCCCCCCCCCTGTCCCCTTCTGGCTGCCTGTGCCTCAATTTTATCCCACAACTTAGACATTCACATTACTCACACTCTCATAACACATACATATAGGATCTTGGGGGTGGGCACACAACACGGCATCCAGATGACCATCAGGGTGTACACCGCACCCCTGGCATCGTTGCCCACCTCTCAATTTTAAATACACGTAGACATTGAGGGCTATCAGGAGGGGCTATGCGCTTACCTGCTGCTCTCTGGCAGGTAGCTCCATGCCCTCCTGGGTTTTAAATGCACCTTAGAACACACATACATCAACACTACATATGAGCGGGCGGAGGGAGGTTTGGAGTCTTCACACACCCCCGTTCTCTGTTGCTTGTTGGGGCGGGGGGGCTGGGAGGAGGAGTTGGCCATCCGATTGGGGTCTGGAATGTGGGGCCTCCCTGCTGCTGCAGAGTCGGGGCAGTCTGCTTCTCTCCACCGCAGGGAAAAGGGTAACACTACCTGGGTCTGGGTGCAGTTTCCCCCTCCAGGGGCAAGGGTACCTAGACCTGGGGCTAGAGCTGGGCGATATAAGATTTTTTCATATCACGATATGTTTTTTTCATTTCAGGCGATAACGATATATATCACGATATAAGCCAAATAACTATATTTGTAAGATTTAAATGTGCCGTTGCTCACAAGTAAAATGTGAAATAATCTGCAGCTTGTTTTGATTTAAATATTTATTTCCCATAATAAGTTCAACAGGGTAGATGTACTTAAGGAACATGAGACTTCAGTTTCAGATAAATAAAGGCAAATATTGCAAACTACACAAAAGGCAGCTGCTAAAGCGTTTAAGTTTCAAAATAAAACAAACAAAACAGACTAAATTGTCAATTCCACTTAGAAACAAAATATTAATTCTAAAAATAAATCTTAGTTTGTTTTACAGAAAAACAGACAAAATTGACTAACTTTTGTCAATATCAAATAAACTGAGAACTAAAAGGAAATTGTCAATCTCTGCTTGTTGTATAGCTTAGCTTTTCAAACAGTTTTAACAGTGACTTTAGTCTGACAAAAGCCGAATGACGAATTAGCGCTTTCAGTCAGAGATTGAGCATGCACCGGTTTATTGTATTTCCAGACTTGCTTTCGGCACAATTTACAGTGCGCGCTACTCTGTTTTTTGTCAGACTTGAAATAGCCGAAATACCTTCACACTACGGAACTTCTATGGCCCTTCCGTTCGACAATCTCTCCGGCATTGGAACCATCATTGTTTTTTCTTCGGTAACCTTCGCTCACGCTCTCGGTTGATTTTTCTCTAGTCGGCAAACTCATTTCCTTCATTACCTGGGCAGCCCGGCTGCAAAAACAAATACACATGTGCGGCTTGGAACTTGTGCTGTACGTAACAAGTCACGTGACGTGACGCTGTGGCTGTGATTGGTTCGGCTCTGCGCTACTTAATTTGGATTGGCTGTTTTTTTGGTTTTTTTTAAGAGGACAAGAGAGATGAGGCCTATCGCAATAGTTTAATTTTTCTATCGAGAAAAAGTTATTTCGCAGTACATATCGTTATCGTTCTATCACCCAGCTCTACCTGGGGCTTAGAGTACGCTTGGGGAGTGTGATTGTGTGTACAGCGTCTCTTTATGTCTGTCTCCACGTTGGGTGAGTGTTGAGTAATTGCATATGAGAGCATGAGGGTGGGAATGGATGTTTGTATTTGAGTGTGCCTGTATGTCTGTGTCTATATGTCAGGTTGGGTATCAGACGCCACCTCTCTGGGGACATCTCAGGCCCTCCAAGGTTTGGAGGCCTATCTCCCCCCACCACTCCCCCTGCCAGTGGCGGACGCCCTCAGACATCGGTGCGTTGGTGGTTCTTGGTGTCCGGGGATGGGCGTCCAGGTACCCACCGGCTCACTCCTGGTGGCTGCTTGTCGGGGCCTGGAGCCTGGGGCTCGCTCGGGCCACTTCGGGGGTGGGGTGCCCTCAGCCTCTCGGCCTGGGGCTCGGTCACTCTGGCACAGCTGGCTGCCGGCGGAGCTCACGGGCACGTCACTGCAACCCCCCCTGGCTTCTGCTCCGCGGCTGCTGAGTGACCCCTCATCTGGGACTCTCCTCAGCTCTTTCTGGGACAGTGGCGCGGCTGCCCCTCTGTTGGTCTTCCTTGGTCTCTTGTGTTCTGAGGGCCTCTGGATGTCTGGAGCCTGGATCTCCTCCATACCTGCTTCATGCCCTGGAGGACGGGGCTGTGGCCCCCCCCACACCCTCTAGCAGATCATTACATGAAGGAACCTTTTAAATACAAGCGCGCTCATGCTCACAGGTGTACACACGGGTGATCACACACACAAACTACACCCTTTTTGGCTCCTACCTCAAAGCACACTGTGCGCTGTCGATCTTACGTGCTGCACAATAATGTTTAATATTTAGTTTTTACTGTTATATTCACATAGATCATCGCGATGATGTTGTTTATTATATTGCTCTTTTTTTTGCTTGTTTTCTTTTTTTTCTCTCTCAACAGGTGATCCAGGTGATTGATAAAAAAAATAAAAATGAATGACTCCCCCCTGCGACCTCTGTGACATGTGCATAGGTAAAGTGTGAAGGGGTCAGCTGAGTCACTGAGGTGTTACAGATGTGGTTTTCGCCACAGACTGTATAAAAGATGAACGTAGCTCCGGGGTCTGAGTGGCCACCAGGGGGCAGTATCCATGGTTACAACATTTCTTCTGGTCCTGTAGAAGAAACCGGCCCTCGGTGACATCACCGCTGAGTTTAGCTGTGTCCCAAAACGTCGGCTGCATCCTTCGGAGGACCCGGCCTTCGCGGTCTACGTGGGCCGGGTCCTTCGAAGACCGAGAAGGCCGGAAGTACGAGGCTGTGAAATGGGACGGTCTAGCCTTCAGATTTGCGTCACCGCTGTCTCGGTGGAGTTTAATAAACTCGGCCGTCTGCTCCTTGCTATCTAAAATATAACAGGACACTGACCGTCTCACACTTCTGTTTAATCAGTTTTCTGTTTGACGTTTATTCAGCTGTGTGAAAACCAAGGAGGAACCCACCTGAGGGATTAATAAAGTTTTATTTAATCTAATAATCTAATAACTTTGATCTCAGCCAAACCGATTTACTCCGGAACAAATAAAACACCGAAAAAAGCTATCCAAGTGACTTATATATCATGTTTAACCTGAGTAGCGAAAGACAGCGGGGGTCTGAAAACAATGAAGCCGGGAGTCCGCTGCTCTCGCCAGCTCGAGTGACCATTGAACCCCCCTGGTCAGCTATCGAGCGAAGGACACACCCGACCCATCCTTCAAATTCGGGGAAATGAAGGACGCATTTGTCAGCCGCATTTGAAGGAGTCGACGAATTGGGACAGCCTTCGTTGCCTGGCTGTGACGTAATCGGCCTTCAAATGACGTTTTGGGAAACAGCTCATATTCATACTGAATAAAACTTGAAGGACTTTCATGCATATGCTCACTGGCTGCTGGGCTCTGATTGGTGAGTTGTTAGCCTACAGCGTCACGGTCAGATCCATGCCTCGCTAGGCGTCACGCAGGCGACTTCCCCTCAGCCTGCTCATGCTGACTTCACAGGCGTGTGCAGTGGGACGTTATCTTGCACTCTCCTGCAGCGACAGCGAGCAACAGGCTGTGCGCGGCGTGGAGACTGTATACATGCGTCACGCCCTGAGATGAAAGCGCAGTATCTCTGTCACCAAATCACCAGACCACACTGTGGACGATGGCGACACTTCTTCTGCCGCCACATTTTTAGAGTTGACAGGCAGAGAGAAAGATCCCAGCATGAAAGTCCACCGCCACCTACAGTACTGCAGGCGCACCATGCATGCTGGGATCTGCATCGATCAGATGCATAAATCACGCTTAAGTGCGTACACTTCGCATTTGTGATGGTTTCCACAGATTTAGCTCCGTTAACGTCTGTTTCAGCTGCGATGACTCGAGAAGCTCTCTGCTGCTGACGGATGCTGCAGGGTCACATCTGTGACTTTTGGCTTGTGTCATATGATCAGCTCCTCACGCATTTCACCGACGATGCCTCAGACAACGGTTGGCTTCCACCGCCTGCCTTGGCCTCCCGGACAGAAGGAGGACAAACTGGCGTGTTTTGAAACACACTTTCACTTCCCGTGGTGGAAGGCTATTTTCATCCTCCGCTCGAGTTCCTCCTTTTCTCTCTGATTCCTACGGGGAAACTCGGGGGCCTCCACAAAACACAGAGACGCAAACATAACGGCCGAGTTTGGACTGAACACCAGCTGTTTGTAGAAAAACAGGCTTTTATACCGTCATCTTTCAAAATAAAGTCCTTATTTCTGCTCTGACACTTTATTTTTCCAGACTTTTATTCACTTTTTTTAACTTTACCAAACAGATTCATTTTTGTGTTTGTATTTTTAAAAACTCACTATTCTATATTATTGCTCTAATTCTTACAATTTTATCTTGTTCTTCTTTTATTTTTATTTCATTACCGCTCACCTCTGCAGGTGCAGCAGGAGACAAAGCTGTGATGAAGTTTTTTCAGGGAGAGCTGCTGCGTCTCCGTCTCTGTGCATCTGAGAATCGCTGAGCTCCTGCTTACTGAAATGGTGCTAAAGACCGGCACGCCGGTGTGCTCGCATCTTCAGCCCAGGCGGGTGCACAACAGCAGGGGGGGCGTCACTCTCATCACGGGTCACGGGGGCACGCAGTCTGTTGGAAGGTAGCGAGGTGCCTCGTGCTAACGTGTACAGCTCTGACGTTAGAGGTTAAAGGCAGTAAGGCCTGTAAGAGGGCTAAATGTAGAATTTAATGCAGAAGCGAGCAGCGGCGTTGCTTTGAGCTGATGTTTTGGGTCTGTTTGCAGGAAGATTTCTTTGTGAACGTGAGGAAAACGAACCCGTCACACTTTCCTCTGAAAGCAGCAGCACGCTGTTTGTGTTGCTGGTTTAACCGTCAGCTGTGCTCGGTGGCGTTCCTGAGCAGGAAATAACGCCGGCCTCAGACCACCTGAGAGGTCTCCAGGGGAAACCAGCAGTTTGGCCTGAAGAAGTGAAGACGGAGGCGTTTCGTGGCGCTGCGATGTCTTCTTCTGTGGTAACAAGGTTTAAATGAAGAGAGGTCCCATCGTGGTTTTACCATCTCCGTGTCTTTATGCTTAGACAAGCCTGAACTGAGGCTTCGTCATCTCACGCCTCAGTTCTTCCTCTGTCAGAAACTTGGTGTTCTCTGTTCTGATTGGCTGCCCCCCACAAACAGAAGGTTTGAACAGCAGTGAGTACACGCCCCCTCTCTGTGACATCATCATCATCAAAAACTGTGAAACTGAGTGTTCAGAGCAGCCTGAGCTTTAGACTCAGTTACTGAACACTGAAAACACGAGTACAAACCACAGCAGCCTGAACACACAGACACGGCAGATAATGACAGCAGAGGACACAGGTGAGACGCACAGGTGAGGCTAAACACACAGCGAGGTGAGGGGAAGTAAACAAAGGTTACCACAATAAAACAGGAAATAACTAAACAGGCGAACGTCACAGACTGAGACCTGGAAGATAAGGAAGGCGGAGCTCTATAACGACAGATACCCGATGACATCACTAAGCAGGGCTCTGGACTAACGTTATTCCATGGTTGCACTGGTGCGCCTAAGAAAAAAAGGTGCACCAGCACAAAAGTGAGGCGCACCCAAATTTTTCAACCGCAGTTTTACATGCGCACTTTTGGGGGGAAAGTTGCTGTCCATACAGACACTATTGATTTGTAAATGATTAACTAACAATCTGTCAACACAAAGTTCGTTATTTGGAGCTCAGTTACAAGAAAGAGAAGTTACTGAAAAACTGCTTGTGCTTAATACTGTAGACAATGTTAAACTTAACCATCACATCGGCTCCTCTGACGACCTGTTTGCTGCTGAAAGGCAGTGGGGGGAAGGGACACTTGGGCATTTATTGCAGCATATAATGTGTTTTCTGGATACTACTGCTGCTTTTTCAGTGTTCAGAGGTTGATGGCTCCGTGTCAGAGCTGGCTATGAACTTCAGACGATCAGGCCTTAACTTAAGAAAAAAGTTATCAATCGTTCTTTTCATCTTTTCTCATTACCCACAGCTACATCCACTCTGTCGGGCCTAGGCTGCTCACTAGGGCTGGGTATCATCACTGATTTCTATTATCCATTCGATTCGATTCAATTTTGCCTCAGACAGTCAGAAATATTATAATTCTGATCATTTATCAGTACTGATACTGTGAGACTTCATCAGAGGTGTGAGCGTCACAGCAGAGGCCTTTGTGTGAAAGTAACTGAGGATAAAACAGAAAAACATGAAGCAGATTTTCCTGGCCTGGCTTTTTATAGCAGATAACCTTAAAAATATTCTGCAATATTGCAGAATTTTAAAAAGTTTATTGAACAGCAGAAATGAGGCTTTCTTGTCCGAGGACATTTAAATAAAAAAAAAAAAAACAGACAGCGGCCGACAGCGCTGTAAACAACGGTAGACTGATGGGTGATAAACGAATGAATAATGCAGAAAACAGAGATTTGAGAGAGAGCTGTGCATGAAGTGTGATTTTATCAGAGTGAATTCATGACGATGTTGATCAAACGTGAAGTGTAGTTTGGATCTTCTTTTGCTGCTGGTTCAGTGACTTTTGGGTGGAGAGAGACAAAACCTGCAGCTCAGAATCGAGCGCAAAAAAGACGTAAACGCAAAGCGCGGACCCGCCGACGCATCAGAGTCAGCGAGCTGTCGGCTTTCAGCCCCAACGGCGTGTCCGTGTACGGGCCGTCGGGTGAGAAAGCCGAGAAAGAGAAAGCAGATTCTGATGCGGGTCCGCTCTGTGTTTACGTCTTTGTGCAGAGTCCGTTACCTGCTCTCATTTACTGTTTGGTGGTTGTTGAAATAGTTTTGTGAGCTTTAACCTGAGATTCTGGCGTTTCTAGCAAAATACGTTTATATTTAAAAGATTCAGGATTTAATGAATCGATATTGCTTTATTCAAGCTACTCACCTCTATCCGCCTGCACTTTCAAATACACACAAAGGACTACAGGACAACCACACGACCACGGCCAATCACAGAGGTCCCGCCCCTGACTATCTCTGATTGGGACACCTGACAGGGGCATGATGTGTGTCAGTTGTTGACCACAACTGACACACATCTTGTTGACCACTGTTCCACTGTTTTACTGGCTAAAACATAAAACCCTGAAAACAGCAGACTCAGGGTGACGGATTTTATTTGGATGTGAGCAATGGGTGATGTCATAGTGGTGGTTTCCATCTTTTATTTACAGTCTGTTTGATCTACTATAGTGGTTCATACAGCAGCGTTCAGATCAGCGTGACGGGTCTGCAGGTTACTGCTGTGTGTGTGTCGTAGAGGAGCTCACACGCACACTGACTGTGAATAAAGGTTTTAGTCTTCACCTAAAATGCAGTTTGTTTTCTTTGGGTCACGTGACTCGTGCACGCCGTGAAACTCACGGCGGATTTTTTTTTAAGAGACGTGAACTGGTGAAGCTTTTAATGACGTCACGTCGCGTTCACCTGTCTGCCGCTGCTGTGGTGGGCAGGAAGTACTGATTTGCTCATATTTGACGCTTCCTGCTTTCCGCGCACTCAGGACGGCCCCACGCGCCCCTCCGCTCTGCAGCCGCTGGGTGGAGGGCTGGCTGTGTTGGAGGAGCAGAGGAGAAGCAGGAATCAAACAGGTGTCCGGTCAGCTCCATCAGCCCGCAGGAGGAGGTCCACATCGACGGTGATGAACAGCCGAAAGCCCGCAGCCTCCTGACCGACAGCGGAGCTCGCAGCAGGAGGAGCAGGAGGAGGTGACCGACTGCTCCGCGCTGTAACAGGTGTGTCTGAGGAGCGCGCGGGTCACCCCCGCCCCCCCACACCGGAGCAGGAGCTCCGTCTCCTCTCCTGGACATCCCAGAGGCGCTCACTTGTGTTTCTGCAGCAACATAGGAGGAGGAGGAGCAGGAGAGGGAGAGGGGAGGCTTTTTTTTTTCAGACGGCAATTTAAAAACGGAGGAGGCGTGCTCTCCTGTCGGACACGGTTAGCGGCTCTGCCCGTTGTCAGCTGCCCGGTGTCGGCCGTGTTTGATCTCACCGGGTCCGGACTCGTTTCTCCCCCCGGCGCGGAGGCAGGGAGCCGCCGCGTGTCCGGTGGATCCGTCAGAACCGGACGGTGAGCGGATTCGCGCACGGCAGAGCGGAGCGGCTCTCCCTCCCGTCCCAACCGGTTATCATGGCAACCAGGACAGCCGGGAGCGCGGGGGACACGGTGACGGCCCCCGCCCTACAGCGGGCCCGGGCCCCCGGGGCTCCCGCGGAGGAGTTCCAGGACTGGTGCCTGCGCACGTACGGAGACTCCGGTAAGACGAAGACCGTGACCCGCCGCAAGTACAACAAGATCCTGCAGACGCTGCTGCAGGGGGACGAGGAGAACAGCCACGCGCTGTTCCTGCACGAGAAGAGCGGAAATCACATCAACGCCAAGTTCAAGTTCTGGGTCAAATCCAAAGGCTTCCAGGTCGGGACGCTGCCCGACGCCAAGGGCGGCTCCGCGGGCGGCCCGGTGCTCTACGTGCCCATCAAGGCGGCGACGGTTAGTGACGGTTCCTCTTTCTCCCACAGCTGTGTGTGTGTGTCAGTGTGTGTGTGTGTGTGTGAATCAGGAAGTGAGAGTGAAGCTGCACTTCACCTGGCTCAGTGCCACCTGTTCCACCTGAGCTCAGTTACAGAGTAAAACCAGCAGAACTATTCAAAGTACTGAAACTTTATTTATACAGGACATATTCAGGGGGTAGATGTGTTTTTATTAAAAAAAGCAAAGCAGTAAAGGTGAGAGGAGGTGATGATGATGATGATGTTTGAGGATACAGACGCTGGAATATTTATTCCAGTCTGCGTCCCTGCACACAGCAGTCACGCCAGCACACGATGCTGTTTGTGATTTCTCTTTATAATGAATCCTGCGCGTCTTTTTTATTTCCACATACAAACCTCACGTTTCTGTTCACAGTGTAAATGTTTGTCTTTAAACCTGATTTGTGCTCTAAATGTGAAAAGTTTGAATTTATCTGGATGTCACACTGATGATTATTGGCTGATGCTGGTGAACGTGCCCGCGAGGCGTTCATTAGTCAGATTAATCTCATTAGTCTCCTGATTGGATGTTCAGATGATTGAGGCCTTTTCTGTGTGTGCGTGTGTGTGCGTGTGTGCGTGTGCGTGTGTGTGTGCGTGCGTGTGCGTGTGTGTGTGTGTGTGTGTGCGTGTGTGTGTGCGTGTGTGTGTGTGCGTGCGTGTGCGTGTGTGTGTGGATGCCTAATGAAGCTGAAATAGGCTAAAACGCTGTAATATAATATAATCACTTCTCTTCACAACAAACACCTGAGCAGGTGCACAGAGCCGTGCTCTTCCCGAGGAACTTATCCAGACCGTGGAGTGGAAAGGTCTGCTACCTTTGAACTGGATCATTTTATAAACCTGTTTCACTGCTAGTGTTTACATTACACCCCATAATGATTCCACACCTGAACTCTGAACATGTGGATGCTTTCATAGATTTCACTAACAGGTTAAAATGATTCTGACACTTTAACAAAGCTACAAACAGTCGCTGCATCGACTGTAACAAACATCATAACTGACTGAGGGGGTCGTTTTATGAAGTTTTCGACTGTTTGAAACATAAATAAGATTTCAAATCCATGGATATCTTCTCAAGTTTTTCTTTTAGTTGAGCTAATTTCCACAATAATTCAAAGTTCACGATTGAGAAGACACTGCAGGAGAGAAGGGTTCATTTAAAGCCCTGAACCTCCCTGCCATCACCTGCTAATTTAACACAGTCCATATTTTTCTGAGCGGCGGCTCGGTCTAAGCTCAGGTGAGGTGGATAACGGGCACGTCCGCTCAGCTGCAGCTCTCTCAGTCACTGATGCTGAAAATCAAACCCTGAAGTCAAGCGTTGCACCCGCGTGGACGTCCTGTGGGAAGATTAATGAGCTCATCTTCACACGTTTATGACGTTTCGTGGTTTTTAAAAAACACATGCTGCATATAAAACATCCCGGTGCCCACCAGCGAGGTTTGGGCTTTCACTGGGAATGTGATGGACAATATGTAACCTGTATTTTATTTAAGTGGGTTTAATCCACAAAAGCCTGAATAGATCTTTGTTTGTCACGTGGAGTAACAGTAAGAACTTCAATTCAATCACAACAACCGTCGCCTTATATTGTAAGGTAGACCCTACAGTGATGCACAGATCTGCTTATGCTCACTGAAACCAAGGGCAGCCTGATATAACGACTATCTGTGGAAGGCTGTCCATCCTGACACTCCGCCCTCATTGTTCCCGCTCTTTGTCCCGATGTTGCAACGTCGCCGTGCATCTTCTGATGTGTCAGTGACTCTGGGCTGATATCAGATGTACTTTTTGGGATCATCCAGGAGTAAAAGCATAATTTATATAATAATAATTTATTGATATTCAATAGAAACTCTTTAGCGACTGGGTCATAGTAAAGTTTTCATTCCAAACTTGATTTAGATTTATTTTTCACACTTTGTGACACTGTGGCATCTAAACATCATTGTTGTTACTGCACAGTATCAGCTCTGTTGGTGGGCATCGTCGTGCAGCAGGAGGAACCCGTCACAGTGTGACAACCTCCAAGCATTTCATCCTGATGCCTGAGGCCAGTCAGGGTGCTGGTGCCTAGCCTGTACAGGTCTGTGCGTCCCTCCATGGGTATGTCCACGCAGAGCTCTGACGGTAAAAGCAGAATCTTAAACGAATTACAGAAATCCAGATGCATGAACGGCGATGTGAGCGCAGAGCGTGACACGCTGGGACTTCACCTGCAACACCTGAGTGAAGCTCACGTTTGACATTTCCCCGAAGATAGAAGGTTTAATAAATGTGGCGGAGGTTTTTATCTGACTGTTGTTTCTGAGTTTGGCTGATTTTATGAGCTGAAAGACGACTTTACAAAGAAACAGTTTTATTATTATTTAATAATTATTCAAATATTCCTAAATCATAATCATCCCTAAAGTCCACTGACCCTGAGTCTGTGGTAATGAGATCATTTCACTTTAATCTGAAACACTCGTGATCGACATGTTTTACCCAACTGAGCTCACGCGAGGACGTGATGCTGATGTTAGTTCTCCGCTAACGTCACGCAGTGTCCAACTTAGCCACTTTGTCGCTATATTTAGCGAGTTTTCAGACCCCCTTACCAACTTTTTCTCAAAAAAGCGACTAGCGACAAATCTGGCGACTTTTTCTGGTGTTATTGGAGACTTATGACGACTTTTTGACGTGAAAGCGCGTATCGGTCTTACTCTCAACAAGCAGCGGTGCTGCCGTGGGCACCTCGCCCGTGCCAAAGCGCTCCCAGGCGGCGGATCGTCCTCACGCAGCAGTCGCCCCCAGCTGCTGTCAGAGCAGGAGATGTTCACACCTACACGAAGCCGCTGCTCCCATCCTGACTGTAACGCAGTCAGTTCTTCTCTTACTGTTACTTTTTGACGTCATTTAGTGACTTCTAACGACTTTTAGGACAGCCAATAGCAATTTTCCTTACTGAGGAGTTGGCGTCACTGATGTCACGCCGTCCGCCTCTTTAATATTATCATAGTGAAGACGACCTGCTGACCTTCAGCCTCAGAATGATGAATGAAGATGATTTAGGTGACTTTATCGTGGTCAGGGTGTCAAATTAATACGATGGTAACGACCACGACTCTGCCGGTGAGGCTGTGTTCATCGTTCGTATACAGGCTTTGCTCTCCTTGCTCACGCCCAGTAGCGGCGTCCCGCTGTTTCTCTGATCGCTCTGTGATATTTGTTTCTGTTTGTGTTGTCCTCGCGCTGACCGAGCCCGTCTGTGTTTCTGTGTCGTCTGCTACCTGCTGAGCCAGGTGACAAACACTAAACAGGATCTCACCGCCGCCTCGAATGAGCAGCTTCCTGTCTGACGGCGTCACGCTGAGCGGGGAATGACCCGAGCGGATCAACAGCTGATCACACACACACTGACTCACAGGTGGTGTGTGTGCGTGCAGTGTGAGTCACACACAGGTGAATGAGTCAAACACTGACTGTAGCACAGCTGCTGCTCTCACGTTGGAGCGAATTATTACTGACACAGCTGCGACGGCGTTTGGAAACACGGGATGCTGCTTCCTAACTGTCACAGCAAAGTCTGAGCCTCAGATGGACGAATACTCCCGTGTCAGCCAGCAAATGGAAATGCTTCACATCATAACTAATCCATGTTACGATGTGAAGGTCCTCCACCTGCTTTCCTCTTCCTCCTCTGTTACTCGGGTTTCACCCCTCAGCTGTAAAAGGCTGACGGGGTGTGATGGACAGGTGGGCAACATGGAAGCCTCGGCTGGCGGTCCTGGTCCTGCTCGCTGTAACGGCTCATGAACCTGCTGCTGGTCCTGACCCTCGAGCTCACAGAGGGTCTCCAGAGCAGGACCAGGACTACAGCGTGAGTGTGAGGGACTCTCTGGAGACACTAGCACAGTCTGCAGAGCACGCTGCTCGCTTTCTTTGTCACAATGTGGACACTTAAACACGCCTGCTTATAGTCAAAGTGCTAACGTACTGTACACCTGTAGTTTCTGCCAAGTAGCACAAAATCTGCAAAATGAGCGACAGACAGCAGATGATCTGTTTGATCGTGAAGTTTCAATTAGCTGAACAGAGAAGTTTAAGCTTAATTATCCCAGCTGGGAGTCTTTGGTTGGACACAGTCACCCTGAGGATCACGCAGGACTCTCACTGAGGTAAAACACTGACTGCATACACGTGTGACCATAATCAGCACTGTGACTTCAGGCTTTGTTTCCACGATGGAGAATGCAGCCATCAGATTTCACTTCCACACTTCCTGTAATGGAAGCAGAGTCTGGGGACGAGGGGGACGACTCGCCCATCGCTGGGGTGTGGTGAACACGTCTGTACTGCACTGTGTGTGGAGACCTGAACAACGTTCAGCTTCAGGGTGTTTTCTGAGCACCAGCGGGACAACTTCTCTATGCTGGGTCATCTCCATCAGAGATGAGCCCAGCCACGGTGGCGTTGGTTGGCTGGGTGTAATAATGTAAAAAAGTGTATTTTTTAAAAAACATTTTAAGGTGAGTGAAGCTTGTTTGTGGCACATTTTGCTGTTTGTGTGGTGCTGAAGCACTCGGAGGCCCCAGGAAACACTGAGTGGTTTGTAGACTAATAATAGCTGCTATCTTTGCTCTGGTGTCAGGCCCATGTGATGACTACTTCCCCCTCTGTCGGCTGTCTCCAGCTGGAGCAGCAGACGTGATGAGGTCGGCCTGTTTCGAGCACGAACGGTTAAGCGGCGACTCTGTGAACAGATGAAGCGCTCATGGTGGGAAAACGGCGCTCAGCCTCTGACCTGCTGTTCTTGTTTAAAAGCTGAAGTTTTCCATAAATCAGAGAAGCAGCCGGAGTCCAGCGAGCTGACATCACGGGTCTCGAACGGGTCCCTGTGCTGATGGGAGATATTCACGCCGAGTTAGGAAACATCAGAGGAACATTAAAGCTGTGACGAGAAGCTTGTGTGTGTGTGTGTGTGTGTGTGTGTGTGTGCGTGTGTGTGCGTGCGTGTGTGTGTGTGTGTGCGCGCGCGCGCGTGCGTGTGTGTGTGTGTGTGCGTGTGCGTGTGTGTGTGTGCGTCTGCGTGTGTCTGTGCGTGTGTGTGCGTGTGTGTTTGTGTGTGTGTGTGCGTGTGTGTGTGCGTGTGTGTGTGCGTGTGTGTGTGTGTGCGTGTGTGTGTGCGTGTGTGTGCGTGTGTGTGTGCGTGTGTGCGTGTGTGTGCGTGTGTGTGTGCGTGTGTGTGTGCGTGTGTGTGTGTGTGTGCGTGTGTGTGTGTGCGTGTGTGCGTGTGTGTGCGTGTGTGTGTGTGTGTGTGTGTGCGTGTGTGCGTGTGTGTGCGTGTGTGTGTGCGTGTGTGTGTGCGTGTGTGTGTGTGTGTGTGCGTGTGTGTGTGTGCGTGTGTGCGTGTGTGTGTGTGCGTGTGTGTGTGCGTGTGTGTGTGCGTGTGTGTGTGTGTTTGTGTGTGTGTGCCTGTGTGTATGTGTGTGTGTCTGCATGTGTGTGTGTGTCTGTGCGTGTGTGCGTGTGTGTTTGAATAAAGTGAAATTGATTCATTCAACCCTGAATCAGTTTTTAAATATTAATGTATTTTGTCAGAAACTATTTCAAAAACCAGCAAAGAGTTAAAACAGCAAATGATTAAAGAGCGGGTAACAGATTCCACAGAGACGTAAACACAGCGCGTGGATCGTTCACGTACACAGACACGCCGACAGCTCACAGATTCTGATGCTGCTGCACGGCTTGAGACTAACGTGTTGCCATGGTTGCACTGGTGCACCTAACTGTTTTTCCTAGGTGCACCCAAATGTTTCAACCGCATCGCTTAAAACCGCAGCTTTACATGTTCACTTTTAAAACTGCTGTCCACACAGGCAGTGTTGATTTATAAACGGTTAACTAACAACCTTGTCAACACAAAGCTCTTTATTTGCAGCACATTTCTACAAGAAAGATAAATTACCGTATCTTTTGGACCATAAGGCGCTTTAAGCAAAACCAAACAGTCAGATAAGTCAAACTTTACTCAGCTCATTCTTCTTGCTTCCTTCACTTCGTACCATTGATGCATTAATGTTGAATCCTCTTCCTGTGTTCTACACACACATTACATATCACTCCGTGAGGCTCCTGACTACGGTAGCTGTAATGCTCCAACAATCCATCAAGCAGTGAGTGGTACATAAAATGAGTTCGAGGCCAGTAAGCACAACCAGAATTCGTACATAAGGTGCACTTTTGAGGGAATGAAAGGATTTTAAGTGCGCCTTATAGTCCAAAAAATACGGTACTGAAAAAGTTCTTGTGCTTAAAGTGCTTCACTGAGCTGAAATTTAAACTTAAAATATCTCAAAATATATTAAATAAAAAGAAAGTCTAAATTAAAAATGCCTCAAAGGCTTCGAACTGAACATCTCAATATCTGAACATCTGACCTTGGAGTTTTTGAGAGTTGCAGAGACTTTTTTTTGTTTGTTTGAATGGCTGGTCGCACCAGTGCAACCTTGGATTTTTTTTTTAGTCGCACCACTGAGAAATTAGGTCGTATTTCCGACCAAACTGGAAATGCGACCTGCACTCTAGAGCCCTGTGCAGGTTTCATCACTCTGACCAACACTGACTGAACCAGCAGCAAAAGAAGCTCGAACTACGCTTCACGTTTAAACATGGTCATGAACACCGTCTGACTTTGGCTGTTACTTCCTGCACAGCTCTCTCTCTCAGTGCACTCAGAGACCAGTTTACCATCAAATCTCTGTTTTCTGCATTATTCTCTGTTTATTACGCAGCAGTCTGCTGCTGTGTTCAGTGCTGTCGGCCTCTGACAGCAAAGCCTCGTTTCTGCTGTAAACTTTTACAAATGATTGCTCAGCTGTGTCTGTAATCAAAGCTCTGTAACTTCAGCAGCATCAGGTCATGTTCACAAGTTCATTCATGGTTTGCTTCCGTTTGTGATCGAATGCAGAATATTTTTAAGGTTATCTGCTATAAAAAGCCAGAACAGGAAAATCTGCTTCATGTTTTATCCTCAGTTACTTTGACACAAAGGCCTCAGTGTCAGCTTTGTTTTCATACACAGACATAAAATATGGATATTTACTGAGTCAAAATGAACCGAATCATTTGTAGAATCAGTGTGTGTGTGTGTGTGTGTGTGTGTGTGCGCACTGTCAGGCTCATGATTGGAGTAAAGGTGGAGGCGCTCTGCTGGAAACGGAGACAAACATCAGTTTTAGGCTCTTTGACAGAATTTAATGTAAATGAGTGGATTTAGTCTGTTTTTAACCTCCTCACAGTCGCCGGTGACCCTCAGGGTTACGTTCGTTCTCACAGCTTAATGAGAAATCAGGTGAATCACGTTGAATCGATGGCATCAGGTGTTTCTTGATTTTATTGAAGCTGAACTGAAGCGTGTATGAATCAGTAAGTCAGAGGTGAAATATTTTAAACACACAAAGACACAAATATCTTTGTTCTCTCTGTGCGTCTCTTTTTTATCACCTAAAGTGAAATAAAGCAGAAGAAACAAACTTTCCAAACACTAAAACACTTTTCTCCTTTAATTGGTTGGATGTGAGACAAAGAGAACGTGATTTCTTCCAACAGATTGAGCTCAAAGTCTTAATTGGTGAGGCTGAATTTAGCTGGTTGCCATGCCTTCAAAGATTTCTCGGTAAATACAGCTCGCTGTGTTTAAAATAAGGAGCGCGGTCACCTGCCGTGCACCTTCAACCAATTAAAACTATAATAAACTTTCTTCTTCCACTTTGTTTAATATGAGAAAAAGTGTCTTTAAAGAGCCTGAAATTAAGCGTTGAAGAAAGAATTCGATGCAGTTCTCTCACCTCCTGCCTTCAGCTGATCCCACAGCTCAAACCTCCAGCAGCAGCTCGCTGTCGCAGCAGCTCGCTGTCGCAGCAGCTCGCTGTCACGGCGCTGCGCTCTGTTCTCACAGTCTTTCCGTTTTCTTTCGTCTTTTTCAGGAGTTTGCAGTAAAGCAAGCAAACTGCAGCTTCTGTTCAAACATGACACGAAACCTGCGTCACTGTTTAGTAACCTTAGATTCAGTCATTAATACTCATTTTGGGTTCATGTGTGAAAGAAAGGCACATGTGACATGTAAGAGTGAGGTCAAAGGTCAGAGTAACGTGATACTTAGAAGCCACGTACATCATTCCTTATATATCAGTACAAACACAGAACTCGGGGCGGGGCTGGATGGAAGCGTTTGGAGGGTCGTGAAGTCGAGAGCTGGTAACCACGAGCATCGTGGTCGTTAGCTGCGGAGCTGCGGTCAGGCTAAGGCTAGCAGAGGGAGGGCGGAGGATGAGGGTCAGACATGAAGGTCTGTGTTGAAGGTCCTCGATGGACAGAGACGAGCGTTCACACTGAGATTGTGCTGCGTGTGCACACAGCTGATCAGAGCACCGCTGAAGAGTTTATTCACAGAAACAAAGCGGCGCCAGGAAGCCCACGGCTCCATCGAGCGAGGAGGCGCTCGGCCTGGGAGCGGGGCGATGTCTTCACAGGAGGAGTGACGTTGCAGTGTGCGTCCGAGCTTTGAAGTTCTGCGCTCCCTCAGAGAGGAGCAGAGCTGCTGAGAACCTCTGCGTGGATCCTCGCTCCGTTACCTTCACTGAGCACGCTCGGCTCACCTCCCCCTCCGTGTTCTCCTGTTGCTATGGTGAACGTCTCCTTTGGCGATGGTGAAAAGAAATTAACACCAGTCTTAATTAGACTGCAAGGCTTCAATTTCCACCTTCATTCCTCCTCCTCCTCCTGCTGTCCTTCTCCTCCCTCTTGTCCCCCCACCCACCACCACCACCACCTGAAAGGCAGGCGGCCATATTAACAGCAGCCACCAGGCATCATTAATGTGAGCCGTCAGTCAAAGAACCGAGTGTGCTGGTTGGACGGCTCCCAGACTAACTGCAGTAAAGTCTGCTTTGAGTCAGCTCACACGTGTTCGTGTGAACACGGCACACGGTGAACGAGGAGCGCTGCGCTTCTAAACACAGTTCCAGTCTTTGCAAATGCAGCTGGTTTGAGTCTGTGTTAACCAACGGGTGGAGCTGCTGTGCGTCATCACGCCGAAGCTACAACCCCATTACTGCACGAGGAAGATGCAGATGTGGTCATGTTTCAGACAAACTAAAATCACGTGTGGGCTCTTTGTGTGGAAGCAATGATTCCTCACATGCAGCAGAGACGTGCTGTCAGCTCGGTCGGCGTGACTGTGACGAGGCGACGGCTCCGATACGATCGTATTTGGCCCTGACGGTCTCCGTCATGCTTGTGGAGATGAAATGATTCGGGGTTATTAGGCTGCTCCTCTGCCTCGGAGCAGGACAGCAGCTCAGTGTGAGCGCTCGCGTTTCAGGTGGTTTTCCCATCATGCTCCTGGTGTCGCTCATTTCATCATGAGTATCAGAGCGCCGTCATGGTCGATTCACCGAAGAGGTGGAAACTGATTAAAATCAGCAGAGAGAAGCTGCACGGCCTGCACACTGTGATACTGTAACTGTGTACTGCAGTACTGCGTGGCACAGCTGCTGTAGAATATGGTCGGCCCACTGTGTGTATGAATACATGAAATAACAGGTTAATGCTTCTAACCGACCTTCAGTACGTCACTGGTGTGTGTGCGTGTGCGTGCGTGTGTGTGTGCGTGTGTGTGTGCGTGTGTGTGTGTGTGTGTATGTGCGTGTGTGCGTGCGTGTGTGTGTGTGTGTGTATGTGCGTGTGTGTGTGCGTGCGTGCGTGTGTGTGCGTGTGTGCGCGCGCGTGTGTGTGTGTGTCTGCACTTACACAGCAGCACCTGTTCATGTGTGAAGGCTGAGTGTAGCGCTCTGATAGGTGTGAGCGGTGTGTTTGTGGGTGTCGGGCTCTCCCTCTGCCGTGTTTGCTCATGAACCGTGGCGGTGGGTCAGGTGCAGGCGGCGCTCGGGTCATCCCGTCGTCTGGGTTTTTTCAGATTTTTTCAGATCCTTCAGTCTTCGAGGCCCATCGAATCCGGGCTGCGTCTCCTCTTATGCTAATCTTTAAAGCGCTGCCAGCCTGTAAAGATGAAGGATCTAATCGCCGCCCTGGAAACATTTACCCTGATCTCTCTAAAGGTTTTACTGTGACACCAGCGACTCTGCTTTGTGCTCTGCGTTCTGCAGTTGTTGACACGTGTGAAGGATGGAGCGACCAATGGATGGCTGGGACTCTCTTCCCACGCTGTCACAGTGAAGGAAGTCGGCCTGTTCATGGATCCAGAAACACGTTTGAATGGCAAACCAGCTGCTCGTTACGCCGTACCTGTGCCGAGTACAATACCGTACGCACTGCAGCACATTATTTGATTCATTTCTGCTAACTCGTTATAATACATCCTCTGTACTTAAATGAAACTTCAGCATATTTTCTATGAAGTTACAAAGTAACTATATTTACAGACAGGCTGCAGTTCGCAGGCTGGTTATGGAGCACACATTATAGACCTGCAGATGATGTAGAACAGAACTGTGCACATCAGCA
This sequence comes from Pelmatolapia mariae, assembly GCF_036321145.2. Lineage (NCBI taxonomy): Eukaryota > Metazoa > Chordata > Actinopteri > Cichliformes > Cichlidae > Pelmatolapia > Pelmatolapia mariae. Next base: position 1,101,486 of record NC_086244.1, on the reverse strand, counting down.
TAATGAACGTGATACAAAGGACAGATGAATCTGAACTTTGATTTGCTTACAGTGTCATTATTTCTTTGTTCAACAGCTGCTGTTGTTCAATTATAATTCAAGTGTCATTTCAAATCAAACACCTGAAATTCTGTTTAATTACGGGGGAATTACGCCCTCGTTCACGGCTGTTTTATAAAGTGTTATATGATGAATATATACTTTCTTAAACATCATTATAACTGTTCTGAAATAAATCCAGCACAGTGCTTTGTTCTGGATGTATTTGCAGGAAACGCGATGCTTCGATGCTTCCTGCTTTGGTTTAGACCATGGATTGGTTTTTCTTTGTGCTCATGTCTTCTCCGTGTGCAGGTGGAGCTGTTGGAGGAGAATCTTTTGTTTTCTGGAAGGTTTTCCTGCTTTAGAGCAGGCGGGAGGAAGAGGAGGAGGAGGAAGAGGAGGGAGGTGTTCTTGTGGGACAGCGGCCTTCTCATTATCACATCTTCCCACCTCCTCCTTTAAAAAAACCATATCTCTCTCCAGTATGCCTTCTCTTCCGTTTTCAGCCTCCCCACAGATGCCCGCCCCCCATGCTCGCCTCCTCCTCACCTCCTCCTCCTCTGTGCCCCTTCCCTGCCCTGCTGCCAGCGCTGCTGGATAATTAGCTCGGTGCTCCTCAGAGCAGCAGTGTGTTGTTGCGTGCTCGTGTCTGCATCACCGTTCTCTGTCTCATCAGCGTCACAGTAATCCTCTCCAGTAGTTACTCTCGTGTTGATCTGACGGGCGTCGTCATCGTGTTGAACCGTAACAATGATTTTTAAAAATGGCTGACAGGAAACACGTGACATACATGTATGCGGTCCTTTTTGTTGTGCACTATAAATGTCAGCAAGTCCTCGAAGTTGAATCAAAACATGTCGATGCGTCAGAACATCCAACCTGCAGTTCCTCTGATGTCCAGCAGAGGCAGCAGTGAGTCAGCCCCATAGACTCCCATGTTAAAATAAACATGTATACACAAACTGATTGGTCTCTGTGGATCATACATGGGCACAATGCTTCTATAACTCACCTATTTTCATTATTAGGGGCGTGGCCTCTTTGACTGACAGGTGGATGTAGCTGCTAGCTTCACCTGAGCTGGACCTCTGGACCGTGTTTGTGCTGTTAGTCTTCTGGAGCATTTTTAATGACATCATGTGACCAATATCACGGCAGCTGTGAGGTCACTGTACTAACAGAGCGTCTGAGGAGGCGGAGCTTCACTTTGGTGTGCAGTGAGATTCTAGGATTTTGATTGGATGTTACTGAGCACTGATTAGCAGCATCTGCCTGAGTGATATGGAATCAAAATAGAAGATTAATGTCAAAGACAGGTTTGAACCTCTACTACATGTAATGCTTATTTAACAGGTTTGTGACTCTGAGAGCGCCGTGATAATCAGAAAGGTCATTTATTGAACTTTAAAAGGCAGCGCTCTTGGTTGCCTGGCAGGTTTTGGGTCTGGACTCTAACAGTGAAGGACTGAGAGGTCCTGATGATTATGCCTCATTATGAAGATTTCCCACTTTCACACGCACGCACCTAATAAATCTCTTGGATAAGAGCAGAAACACTTCATTTTTTATTTTTTTTTTGTGAAATCTGATCCTGTGGAGCTTCAGAGGCCGTCTTCCTCATCAGCGTGTTGCTCTGTCCACTCTGGGGAAACGGTGAAGTGAGCAGAAGCAGGCGAGAGGCTGTGCTGAGCAGAAGTTTGATAAAAGTCTAAAAGAAGTGTGGTGGGCGAGGTTTCTGTGATAGCAGGTGAAGCTTCTATTTTTGCTGCCAGGTTGGAGGTTAATTAACAAGCAAACAGCAGCAGCGCTGTTTGTTGGTTAAGGAGCAGAGTGACAGATGCAGTTAATGAAAGCTTCGTTTGCTTTTCCTTTGAATGAGCCGAGCTGTTTTTAGCCTGCGTTAAACTCACGGTGCAGAGCCCGGTGTGTTCACACCTTTCTCACAGACTGTCGGCGCTCTGGTCACACACGTGGAAGCGTGGCGCTCTCACCAGGCCGTACATGGCTGTTTGTCAGGTGCTGTCTGTGTCTCACTGCTTTGATTCAAACATAACGCTTCACGTTAGAGACCACTCCGCTCCTCATTAGCAGTCACAGTGGCAGCTTAGTTTGCACTTTTATTAGCGAGGAGCTTCTTACAGTCCTGTTTGGACCTTGGTGTCTCTGTTTCAGGTGCACTTGTTGGTTAAGTAACAAAGGTACACGATCACATTTAGGGACAAACACTCTGTCAGATCCACATCTGTGTAGGTTCACAGTCACAATAGTCTACTTGAAAAAAGAGTAAACTTGACTTCCCTAAGTTTGTGAAGATTTTTCACGTCTCATCCCAGAAGCTTCGTCAGTCCTAAAAACAAATAGCGGAGAGTCCCAGGTGTAGAAAAGGAACACACACATGCAAAGAAAGCTCTTAAAAGTGGCCATCCCCACCTTACGTATCAGGTCTATCACAGTGTTTTCACCCTCGGTGTTAAGCTCTGGTTCTGACCTCTTGGCTCACGTGACGACTCACATGATCAGCGGTGGGTCAGCGACCACCTCCCTCCCCCGCGAGGGCTTAAATACGTTTGTTTGTAGAACTGAGACGTCGTCTGCTTCTTCGAGCTGCTCGGACTCCGCTAGGTTGTGGTTTGGAGAGACGGCAGGGTGAGGCACTGCTCGGTCAGAATTGGGCAGTGGCAGCTGGTGGGAGGGGCTTTAAATAGGTAGCAGCTCCACGTTGTTGATCACGCGAGTATCAGGTGTTCTGGTTCATACTGAAGCACCTCGAGGCAGAAACCTTTAAAAGTCCTGTGGACGCTTCGCCTGGTGCACCGTCACGTCTCAGTGGACTGCATAGCGGCAGACGGTTTCCTTTCATTCACGCTGTTTCTCACGTGTTGCTGCTTAAAATGTCCCTGATGTGATGCGTCTATTAAATATTAACAGCACTCCACTTCCTGATGCTCTTGTTGGAGGCGGATCTTTTCCTCCTGCTTTGCATCGTGGAACCTGAGGGCTGTGTGTGTGTGCTGGATGAAGACGGGCAGAGGTGGAGGCTGAAGAGCAGGGGTGGTGGTGATGGTGTGGAGGGGGGAATTCAGTTTTCATTGAATGGACACTGTGTGTATCCTAGCAACAGGCTGGTTTGGAAAGGGGATGGCGAGCTGAGCTGAGGCACAGAAAGAGGCAGCGCCGTGGAAACGAAGAGAAGAGCAAGAGGTGGAGCAGTTGCTGTAATAATTCTACACAGGACCACCAAAGACTCGGTCCGCGGAGACAAATACTCGGCCCATACGAGACAAAGACTCGGCTCACAGGAGACAAAGACTCGGCCCCCGGAAACAAAGACTCGGCCCACAGAGACAAAGACTCGGCTCACAGAGACAAAGACTCAGTCCATAGGAGACAAAGACTTGGCCCACAGAGACAAAGACTCGGCCCACAGAGACAAAGACTCGGCCCACAGAGACAAAGACTCAGTCCATAGGAGACAAAGACTTGGCCCACAGAGACAAAGACTCGGCCCACAGAGACAAAGACTCGGCTCACAGGAGACAAAGACTCGGTCCCCAGGAGACAAAGACTCGGCCCACCAAGACAAAGACTCGGCCCACAGAGACAAAGACTCGGCTCACAGAGACAAATACTTGGCCCATACGAGACAAAGACTCGGCTCACAGGAGACAAAGACTCGGCCCCCGGAGACAAAGACTCGGCCCCCGGAGACAAAGACTCGGCCCACAGAGACAAAGACTCGGCCCACAGAGACAAAGACTCGGCTCACAGAGACAAAGACTCAGTCCATAGGAGACAAAGACTTGGCCCACAGAGACAAAGACTCGGCCCCCGGAGACAAAGACTCGGCTCACAGGAGACAAAGACTCGGCCCCCGGAGACAAAGACTCGGCCCACAGAGACAAAGACTCGGCTCACAGAGACAAAGACTCAGTCCATAGGAGACAAAGACTCGGCCCACAGAGACAGAGACTCGGTCCATAGGAGACAAACACTCGGTCCATAGGAGACAAAGACTCGGCCCACAGAGACAGAGACTCGGCCCACAGAGACAAAGACTCGGCTCACAGGAGACAAAGACTCGGCCCCCGGAAACAAAGACTCGGCCCACAGAGACAAAGACTCGGCTCACAGAGACAAAGACTCAGTCCATAGGAGACAAAGACTTGGCCCACAGAGACAAAGACTCGGCCCACAGAGACAAAGACTCGGCCCACAGAGACAAAGACTCAGTCCATAGGAGACAAAGACTTGGCCCACAGAGACAAAGACTCGGCCCACAGAGACAAAGACTCGGCTCACAGGAGACAAAGACTCGGTCCCCAGGAGACAAAGACTCGGCCCACCAAGACAAAGACTCGGCCCACAGAGACAAAGACTCGGCTCACAGAGACAAATACTTGGCCCATACGAGACAAAGACTCGGCTCACAGGAGACAAAGACTCGGCCCCCGGAGACAAAGACTCGGCCCCCGGAGACAAAGACTCGGCCCACAGAGACAAAGACTCGGCCCACAGAGACAAAGACTCGGCTCACAGAGACAAAGACTCAGTCCATAGGAGACAAAGACTTGGCCCACAGAGACAAAGACTCGGCCCCCGGAGACAAAGACTCGGCTCACAGGAGACAAAGACTCGGCCCCCGGAGACAAAGACTCGGCCCACAGAGACAAAGACTCGGCTCACAGAGACAAAGACTCAGTCCATAGGAGACAAAGACTCGGCCCACAGAGACAGAGACTCGGTCCATAGGAGACAAACACTCGGTCCATAGGAGACAAAGACTCGGCCCACAGAGACAGAGACTCGGCCCACAGAGACAAAGACTCGGCTCACAGGAGACAAAGACTCGGCCCCCGGAGACAAAGACTCGGCCCCCGGAGACAAAGACTCAGCTCACAGAGACAAAGACTCGGCTCACAGAGACAAAGACTCAGTCCATAGGAGACAAAGACTTGGCCCACAGAGACAAAGACTCGGTCCCCAGTAGACAAAGACTCGGTCCATAGGAGACAAAGACTCGGCCCACAGAGACAGAGACTCGGCCCACAGAGACAAAGACTCGGCCCACAGAGACAAAGACTCGGTCCCCAGGAGACAAAGACTCGGCCCACAGAGACAAAGACTCGGCTCACAGAGACAAAGACTCGGCCCACAGAGACAAAGACTCAGTCCATAGGAGACAAAGACTTGGCCCACAGAGACAAAGACTCGGCCCACAGAGACAAAGACTCGGCCCACAGAGACAAAGACTCGGTCCCCAGGAGACAAAGACTCGGCCCACAGAGACAAAGACTCAGCCCACAGAGACAAAGACTCGGCTCACAGAGACAAAGACTCGGTCCCCAGTAGACAAAGACTCGGCCCACAGAGACAAAGACTCGGCCCACAGAGACAAAGACTCGGTCCCCAGGAGACAAAGACTCGGCCCACAGAGACAAAGACTTGGCCCACAGAGACAAAGACTCGGCCCACAGAGACAAAGACTCGGTCCCCAGGAGACAAAGACTCGGCCCACAGAGACAAAGACTCAGCCCACAGAGACAAAGACTCGGCTCACAGAGACAAAGACTCGGTCCCCAGTAGACAAAGACTCGGCCCACAGGAGACAAAAAGTCTGCTTCAAATCATTTAAATCTGTTTTGCAGTTTACAGCAAACGATAACAAAATGAGGGGCTCAAGACTTTTGCACAGTGCATTATAATGTGTTTACGCATTTCTATTATTTTTATTTGCAGCTTTGTGAAAAGAGTGGACTCTCAGCTTCTTCTGAGCATAAACAGCTGGACGGCGCAGATAACTGTGTGTGTGTGTGTGTGTGTGTGTGTGTGTGTGTGTGTGTGTGTGTGTGTGTGTTGCACTGGTGTCACTCACACATTCAGAACACACTGTGAGTGTTGGCAGTAATGAACGAGTGTGTAAACATGGGCCTCATTAATACGGACGCTTCAGAGCCCGCTGCGTGCGACTCACTGTCAGCGTCTTCGTCTCAACACCACAAACGCAAACATCAAATATGAAACGTGTGTTTCACGGGGACACTGTCACTGTGCAGGTGAGTTCACACCTGAAAATAAACTGATGGGGAAAATGTTCATGCAGAGGCCTAAAAGTGGGTCAAAGAAACAGAAATGTTTTAATGAGAAGACCCCGCAGAGAGGACGACAGCCTAATATAGCTGCAGAGTGAGTGTGTGTGTGTACCTGTTTAGACTAATGTGGGGACCAAAAATTGGAATGTTACTATACTCGTGGGGACCAACCGTCCTCACAAGTTTGAAGGTATTTGAGACTCAAAATATGGTTTTAGTGTCAGGGTTACAGTTAGGTTATGGTTAGGTTAGGCATTCATGTTGATGGTTCGGGAAACCGGCTAGGATTATGTCAATGAGATGTCCTCACTAAGATATCACAACGAGAATGTGTGTGTGTGTGTTCCCTTGTGACTTTGACCTCCTGGTTAAAGTATGTGGAGGCTTTGCTGCTGTTTGTGTGTCTGTGTGTGTGGTGCTGTAAGGCGTCCCCATGCTCGCGCACACACACACACACACACACACACACACACACACACACACACAGAGTGGACCTCCCCAACCTTTTTTCGTTGAGGTTGGAGGGCACATCACTGGCCCGGGACTCTAGCTTATGTGACAGTACACGCACACACACACACACACGCACACACACACACACACACACACACACATTTATTTCAGACCGTGATTCTGCATCATCGAGTTGTTCGAGCTGTTTTTAATCTGACCCATTTCAGCGTTACACTCAGCTTTTATTTAGAGTTTTATTATTTATTTATTTCAAATGTGAACTAAGTTTTTATTTTTCCTCACTGAGCATGATTATTTATTGAACACTGCTTATATTTGTGTCATTTTTACAGTATTGAGTTTTTTTGATTTGGTGTATATTGTTTCATAGTGCACCCATTGTGCACATTGTTATTGTTCAGTGTGAGTTATCAGTACGTCAGACTGAGCGCGGTGTCGGCTGCTGTCCTGTCACGTGTGATCTGACGGGCAGAGGAGGACAAACATGTCCTCTCTCCAGTCTCTGACCTCCGTGTGTGTGTGTGTGTGTGTGTGTTTACACACTGTGACGTCAAACCTCAAACGTGATCGTGCTCTCGTCTTCTGATGTGTATTTACAGAGTGCCAGACCAGCACCCTTCATCTGCCTGGCACATGAGGGCCTAGCCAGCGCTCCAGGACACACACGAACACACACAGGCACACACACGCGCACACACACACTGTTGTTCTGTCCATGCATTAAACAGAAACATATTCTGATTAAGAGGACACTTCTTGAATATCTTTGCAAACTTTAAGACTTAATTCAGTTTAAACAGGTGAGTCCTGAGGACACCCTCCCACTGCACAGGTGTTATGAAGGACGGAATTACCACACACACACAGACACACACATGCACACACACACACACCTACACACATACACACACAGACACACACACGCACACACACACACATCTGTACTGTACTCATTGGAGTCTATGGGACTGGCTGATGAGTGGAATGAGTGAATGAACATTCATATTAAACATGGCTTCCATCTTTAAATCAGCCTCCTGTAAGTACAGTTTATTCTCAGCTCCAACCATCCTCACAGTCTTCCTCCACCTTAACTCTTTTCTTTTGTCTCCTCGCCTCTGTCCCACTTTCTCCTGTTCTCCTCTCTCCCAGCCAATCCTCCTCCTCTTCCTCTCTGCCAAGCAGTTGTAATGGCACTGGGGGTAGGTGGGGGTGCGGGGGGGCTTTTGCACATTAGAAACGTCTCCTCTGTGATAAGCTGCAGCTGGTTACCATAGCAACACTTATTACCTGCACCCCTAGAAGGAAAGGGGGAGGTAATGGGTCAAGATATGGTGTCCTAATTGTGTGTGTGTGTGTGTGAGGAGGAGAGAGAGGAACAACAGGCTTTTGCTCATTGACTCTTCACATCTGCTGCTTTACAATAATGACCCCACCCTCCGACACACACACACACACACACACCTGTCACCACCACGCTGGATGTTTCACGTGCATCATAACAGGTTTGGTCACATGACGCTGAGGTGAAATGTGCCTCCAGGCAGGCCTCGATGTTTCAGGCTGCTCTCGGTCTCCACTTCCTGTTTCTGTGCGGCGTGTTGACAGCGAGGCTCCGCTGATCGATGTGTTCGCCCACACACGCGAAAGCTCGTTAAGCGAAATAACCCACAGAGGATTATCACCTGCCCCGCAGCTCCGAGCTCATTTAGGAAGCTCAGAGAACTTCTAATCACTCCAACTTCCAGCTGGACTTCCTGGAAGTTGGAGACTTCACGTCACGCCTTCCTGTTGGGTAGGCGTGACGGTCCAGAAAGATTGGAACCATCTCAGAAATGTACTAAAGCAGCTGTTCTGATCATGGCCACCTCCATGCTGTATTCCTGTTTGCCAGAGCAGCTTAGCATGATCCACAGTTCAGAATAATGCCTCTGTATCCAACACTGCAGCCGTTTCACTTCCTGTTAATGTCATTGCATTTCAGCCGGGGGCCTGCAGGAGGCGCTACGAGCTGTTTGTGTGGTAGCCAGTCAAAAGAAGTCTACTTAAAGGCGGGAAAACGGCCTCAGCGCGCCCCTGTGGTCCTCCCTGTCCCATAGGGGGCGCCACCTGCTGCTGTGCCGGCTGAATTGCAGCCACTGTAACGTATGGAAGGTTTCCCCTGTTCTGCCTGATGATACAGGATCATCTGCAAACATGGCAGCACATGGCTCAGTGGTCACTGGGGTCAAACCGTCCCAGGCGTAGGATCAGTTTAGAGATCGCGGTCTCGTTAGAGTCGGAGAGGAGCAGGAAGCTGCGACGATTCAGAGATTTTAGTTTAGAGGTAAATTAAATCCTCCCACATTTGAGTTTTGTTTCTCAGTAATTTCCCCTTTTGTTCTGGTAAATTCACAGCTTTAATGTTGAAAGTCTTCCGGGCGTATGCTGTGCTCTGTGTCATCTTTATTTTACTGTGAAATTTCTGAAAGGAAGCGGTGGCTTTTACCGCCGTGTTTTAGATGATTGTTCAGAACAAACAAATCCAGCCGTGCTGTCAGTGACCCGGCTTTACCTCCAGCCCGGCTCACGCGTCCTCGCTGTGCTGAGTTTGTGTGCTGTAGGAAAAAAGGATTGTTCACAGAGTTTATTCTGTGTTGTGTACCTCTTCCTCTCTTTATCTCCCTTCAGAGCACCTCTTTGTTTTGCTGGCACACACCTCAAACTCCCACGGCCTTGTGGGAAATCGAGAGCTCCGCGTGGCTCCCCGTTATTCCCAGCCCTCGGTGTGAGGCGGGGAGAGGGGGAGGAGTCTGTATCTGTTGGGAGGCTTTGTTAATAAATCTTTGTAAGTTCACAGCGGCTCAGTAATTAGAGCGCCGGTATAATTACACTCGATGAACCAGCACAGGAAGTGAGCGTGTTGGTGTCACTGAGACGTTTAAATACTGAACCTGCAGCAGGTGGGAGAACAGGAAGTTCCCTCCCATCGTTGGGACAGTTTTCCAACGTAAAGATGTGACAGTGTGACGGTGAAGCAGCTTCAGGGTTATTAAAGCTTCGTGGTGTCTCTGACATTCAGACTCAGGAGGGGCGTGGCTAACAGGGAACCTTATGGGACTCACCTTTACAGAAACATACCTGAATAAGAGAAGACAGTTTAAGAAAAATTCATTTCCTCCTGTGCCGTGTTGGGTCTTTTATATGATTGGACACTTTGGTTTTGGATGTTTCTCTGAGCTGCAGCTCTGTCACACATCTGTAACAACTCTGTGGACCTGAGAAATAATCCAAGAAACATAATCGTTAGTAATCAGAGTAAAAAATGTAACCAAAGAAAAAGGAATAAAGGTTTAAACCTCGTTATCGACTTTATTCTGGATTACATTAAAAACTGTCTTCAGATCAATCAAAGTGATTAAAGGAATGAAGCCAATGTTCTGGATAGATCACACATTTTTTTTCATTTTTGTTTGTTTGTTTGGTCATGATGGACTGTGGGCTGGACCGATTACAATGCATCTGTATTGAGCTGAAAACGAACGCGATTTGTCCCGGACTTCAGCTAGAATGAAACAAAGACACAAAGCTGGATTTATTCTGTCTTTACGCTGCACAGCTGCCTCTTCTCCTCTCACTCTCTCCCCTCTCTTTCCTGTTGCTACTTCAATCATGAAACTGATCAATGATCAGCTGATCGGCTTTTCTCTCTCGTTTGTTTATCGCCCACTTTGCGCCAGAAAGAGGAAACCAGCGGATGTCGCGCTAAACAACAGCAGCACGTTTAAGCTTGATCAGCTGTTGTTAGAACTTATTTAATATTAATTTCTAGTATCAGCTGATGTTTGCTGGAGCCACAGCTGTAAAGCTGCCGGTCATGATGTCGGTTTGGATATGTGGTGAGAGGGAAACATGAAGATGAAACCAGGAGATGTCCTTAAGTGGTCATCTGTTGTAAACTGTATCAAAATCATACATATACCAAGCAGACAGCGTACATCACTGTCACAACAGTGTTTGTTTTCATTCAAAGGCTTTATACCTGGGGGGCCGGTCTCTAGTCAAAGTACCCGGGCTGATTTTTTTGTCCCAGTCCAGCCCTGATCGATCACATCTTAATCCTTCTCACTTTCTGAAGGTGGAGAATAAAGTCATAGCTTCATGTTTGGACTGGTTATAAATTCAGGGATTTTTCTCATCATTTCAATGGTTGGCAGACCTCCTGCCTTCATATCTGTAAAGCTGGTTATTGATCGATTGATTGATCGATTGATTTCTTCACCAGTCTTTTGTTTTTATTCCTGAAATTCAGAGCTGACCCTTCAGGAGTCACGTTTGTTCTTATAGTGATGGATTTCTTTGGTATCTGTAACATTTCGTTCAGGAGAGTTCATGTCGTGTTAACATATTGATACGTATTGATTTCTTTTTATTGTCCTTTTGAATGTTTACCAGCTGTTTAGTGAAAGCTCACAGAGCTGATGGCGGCGTGATGCAGGCGTCTGCCTCCGTTCTCGTCTCCTCTCGTCTGTGAAGCTTTAGGTCAAAGGTCAAAAAGTGTGAATGAACTGAGAGTTTGTCTCTGTCTCCCTGCAGTGTACGGACGGCGTTTCAGCGGTTGACTCGTCCCTGAAGCGCGTGGCGGTGGTGGAGGATTTCTTTGACATCATCTACGCCATGCACGTGGAGATCAGCGGCGACCCCGGCAAAGCACCGAAGCACGCCGGCCAGAAGAAGACCTACAAAGCTGTGAGCACGGCGCTGCCCGCTTCCTGTCCTCTGTGGCTCTCTGTGGTCTTTCCGCCTCGCACCACCCTCCCACCTCCGCCCTGCTCGCCGTTTCTCTCTTTCACAACTCGTGCTGTCTGTTGCTTAACCCGAGCTCCTCTCTCTCCGTCTCTCTTCCTCTTCTTTGGGCTTCATTCCTCTTTGAGCGTCTCGGGCAGAGAACAGAGCCCTGCAACCGTCTGCTTTCAGTTTCTGATGCTAACCCGGCAGCCTCGCTGTGGCCCGGTGGGCGTCCACCTCAGAGCGCGCTCACGAGCCGATCGGGATGAACAGAAAACTCTGAGTGACGTAAATGAGCGACTTCCACACATGGCAGAATTTACCCGCAGTGCTGAGGTTTTTGTTTTTGGCTATAAACGAGTCAAATCTCTGATTTCGAAGCTTCGTCAGAGCTTCTTTAGTCCAAATAAACAGATCAGTGAGTCGATAAGGCGTCGCGGCTGCGCACTGCTGTGCAGGTCGCTCGCTGCTGACCCCTCTGGCCGCCCTCTGTTGGTACAGCGAGGTGGCATTTATTCAAACTATTTCATGTGTGTGATGCTTGAAGGCTCCTTGTCCCTCAGCTCTGTCAGGCTGGCTCAGGCTGCTCGTCCTCTGCATCGCAGCAGCCTGAGCCTCATCGTGAGGCGCCCGCTGCACCTCTGTGCTGTACAGGCTGATTCAGACCTGGTGGTTTTTGGGATTGGGTATCAACACAAGGGCGCTACCACATACAGCTCCAGGAGCTGAACATGGACCCAGCAAGCTGTAAGATCTGTGAGGAGCGTACGGGATTATCGGGTAGGCAGTGAGGAGTGTGTGTGTCACACCTGTGTGATCAGATACCTGCTTGAGTCTGACCGGCCAGTTCATCACAGAACGCCGTGATGGTGGCGTGATGACGTCACCTAAACATTGTCTTTTCTCGTCTGTGGCTTATTTAAGTCACTTGATCAATAATCAGCTCAGCAGCACCAGAAGGATCAAGAATATGTGCTGAGTATTAAAACTTGCAGCGTTCACACACTGAAACGTGTGAACGCAGTCGTAAGGTCGATGCTCAGCTGACCTGTCACACGTACAAATATACACGACCCCACGGGGATGATGGTCCTCGTCTGTCAGGAGATACACACACACACACACACACACACACACAGTAGTATCAGGACAGTTAGATGATCTCAGGTAGCTGGTGTCCACCTGTCAGCGTTACCTGGCTAAAGGTCAAACTGAGAATAAAACTTGTGTTATTATTTATCTGAACTTGAAGGTGCTAACGACTGAAAATGAAGCTGTGGATAAATGAAGGGGATCGGTGAGCACCATGAAGCAGCTGGAAGCAGAGGATGAATGATGAGCTCTTAATATGAAGCTGAAGCTGACAACAAGTGATCAAAGCTGAGGGAATACATGAGATGAGTTGGACGAAGATCTTTGAACAGATGTTCCTGATGAGGCGCGGGGGCTGAGGGTAGGAGTAATCTGAGAGAAGAAGCTGCAGGAAGCTGTGACGGGCAGTTTCAGGGTGGAAGTCTGACTTTGTGACTGCGTCCTCCACGTGAATCCAGACCTGTTTCACAGGGCGTGGACTGAGCTCTGCGTGCTCAGGACTTCCTGTTTCTCTTTCATTTTTATTCGCTGTGGTTCTCTGAGCGTTAAACTCTGACACCATGAAGCCTGCAGAGTCTGAGCTGCTGCAGGAGCGCTGACATGCCCAGAGACCAGTCTCAGCTGCTGACACTGCCCTCTGCTGGTGAATCCGCTGCAGTGCAGGAGAGGCTGGAACAGATTTCTTCTTTCTTCGTTTGGTCTCCTCGTCCTTTATTCGTTCATCTCTATCAGTCATCTTCATCAGTCATCTTCTGCCTCGTGTACATTAACTTCCACCCATCGAGTAAACACAGCAGGGCCTCATAATGCCACAAAGCCCAGAGTGTGTGTGTGAGTGACATTTACTTCTTCGTACACACACGTGCTGCACAGCAACCCCCATTCAATTCCTCTCCTCCTCCTCCTCTGTGCTCCTTTTCCTGAATAAATGTTTGATTTCCTCCCACACGTTCATCGACCTCGCGTCTTCGACGTCAACGTGTGGAAAGGTTTTCTTGGACAGGTTGAGTCTATTTTTGGTGTAATAATCAAACGCAAACATTTCATTTTATTCAACTTTATTTTCTCACTTTTATTTAAAGACGAAGAATGAATACTGATGATGATGATGATGATGATGAAGCATACCTGTAGAGTCATTTCTGGGTCTTGGTTCGCCGACGTGTTCGATGGCGTTTGATTCTTCTCCTGATAACAGAGTTTATGGTGTCAGCTGTCAGTGATGTCACTCCCGGTGAGTGATGTCACCGCCAATGAGGGATGTCCTGTTTTGAAGCCGTCCCCAGCTTAGTGTTAGGAAGCAGACGTGATGGTTGAGGGGCGGGTCCGACTGCGATATCGCACACTTATTTGCTAAAAAGTCTGGAAACTGCGACGTGACCAGAACTGTCGTAACCGTGTAACAGCCGCTCAGCTGCCTCGCTTTTATTCTGAAATGTCACTTGCTGAGTCGGGTCAGCTGTTGCAGAGATCGACTCAGATCGACTGCAGCGGCATGGCGATTGTTCGCCTCCCACCAGGTGACGGTCATCCGGAGGTCAAAGTCAGCGTTCGTTTCATTTATTAAAGTTTTGATCTGCCATCTTTGTTTCCTGACAAAAACACGATGCTAACGAAATAAAAGTGAACACACGATGACAGAGACCGACGAAACGTAGCGACACGTGGACGCATTTTCCCTGATCTCAGACACTCGATGAAGAGCTGAGTCTGACTGAACGTCCTCTTCCTCTCTGTCTCTGTTCTCTCCCTCAGATAGCGGAGACGTACGCCTTCCTGCCCAGAGAGGCGGTGACTCGCTTCCTGATGAGCTGCGGCGAGTGTCAGAAGAGGATGCACATCAGCACCACCACGCAGGACTGCAAAGGTACAAACGGGTGTCTCACCTGGGTTTGAGCTGCAGAGCTGAAACACAGGAGCACGGGAGGATGAGGCCTGGACGATGCTCGGGGAAAGTTCATGTTTGAGCCTCGTACCGTGCACCGCCGTAACAGATTTGTCCTCCTGTGCCGACAGTCTCTAAGAAATGAGGGAAATGTATGGAGTTTGAAAAGCAGCCGCCTGTCTGTCACGCTGATGAGGAGCTGCTCACGGCGGCTCTGAAGCCTCTGCAGCCGCCCGACAAACACAATTAGACATAAAAACAAACACTTTGAGATTCTCGCTGCTACTCGCAGCGCTGCATGCCTGCAGGAAATCTTTCTTCTCACCACAAAGCCAATTTAATGCAAACACGAGGTGTAAAGAGCAAACGGAGCCGCTTCACGATGGAAATGCTCGTGTTAAAACATTTTTGTGCTGTGGGGAAAAATCGTGACACCGTCTGACTTTTACTGCTTCAGTTCAGAGACGAGAAACGAAAGCGACGAGACGGTCGAGGCCGAGAAGTCCGCAGAGAGACGCGGACGTCCACATTCCTCACATTCTGTGCGCGCCCAGCCGCCTCCAGCCTCCAGCATCTGTTCTGTGAATAAACACAGAGCAGCTTCACCTTCTCAGCAGACGCTGGTTAAAGATTTAGGATGTTTGTCGGCACAGCGGCGTCGCACTTACATCAGCCTCACACGGCTAACATACAAAACACCAGAGTGCGCACGGGAACACAGAAACACCCGAGCGTGTCCAAGTAGTGCACAGATGAAGCGTCCATCAGCAGGAGCAGCTTTTCTGTCTCCGTCCAAACTTTAAAGCTCTGAAGCTCACCTGTGCGCTCACAGACACACACACAGGTTTACAGCACTGAATGCTTCTGCAGCAGTGAGGGTTACACTTCTCCTGACCTGATCATGTGCGTGCTGCAGAAGACTTCTGTCTTTCCTCCATCCATCCATCCAGCTTCGAGCTCTTCTATCCTCCCCCACTGCTGCTGGCTTCCTGTCCCATCCCACCATCCCTCCCTTCACCCTTCCTCCATCCCTTCCCCCATTTTTCCCCTTCTGCCGTCTTCTCATCCCTCATCAAATCGAGGAGTCATTGGATTGTCCCGTCTCTCTCCTCAATTAGCCTAATTAATGGCTTTAACAAAGAAAATGGGCCTGGAAACGCTCATTTTCCACAGAGTCTGGGGAGGAGTGGGGTGGGGGGTCTGAAGAGGAGTCCTGACAGGTTTGTGAATTAGAGGAGCAAACCGACGCCATCACAGCGACTTTCACCGATCGAGTTTCTCTGCAGCAAAAACCTCCCAGTCAGAGCGTCCAACTGATTCTCAGAGCAAGACCCATGAATCCCAACAGACACACACACACGTTTGTATTTGTGGGGACATCTCATTGACATAATGCTTTCCCTAGCCGCTTACCCTAACCATCAAAAATGAATCCCTGACCCTGACCCTAAACCTAACCATAAACTAATTGTAACAGTGACGCTAAAACCACATTTTGAGTCTCAAAAATGCCTTCAAACTCGTGGGGACCGGGTCCCCATGAGGGCCGTCTGTCCCCACAAAGATGTTAATACCTGTACACACACACACACACACACACACACACACACACACGGAGTGTATCTGCCGTTGGATGGCTCTCAGAGAGGGAAAACTGCTAATTGCCTTCCTGCCTAGCGGGGGTGAGGCTTCACCCCGACACACACTCACAGATTGACAATCTCTTAAACACACACACACGCGCACACACACACACACACACACGGTGGTCCTGCTGCTGTCAGTGTCAATTAACTGTGTCCCGCTCTGCACTGATTAATTGCATTAAATAATTCACAGCTGAACTTTAGTGGGAGTCACTAAACACACGCCATAAAGGTGTGTGTGTGTGTGTGTGTGTGTGTGTGTGTGTGTGCGTGTGTGACACAGAGATTATGGATCGACAGTAAATCAGTATAATGCAGATATCTGAGCTGTTTTAAAATGGCGGCCGCTGTACACCCCCCCCCCCCCCCCCCCCTTTGAATCTCATTGATTTGATCACTGTTCATGCCTCCAGATGTTAGACACGTCCTGAATGACTGCGAGCACGGCTGGAGGAGATGTGAGGGCGATGTTGCTGAGTGCAGTGAAACATTACAAACTCACTCTCTCACTTCTTCGGCTGCTTTAATCGGGTTTCATTTCTCCCCTCGGGAGGACGAAGGGTCGTGTCTTTATCCCCGGACTCTCTGAGAGCAGCTTTGCATGACTCCCAGTCCAAAATAATCCTTCTTTTTCTCACGCTGAGCCTGATCATCTGACTGAAACAAGCTGCTCTAGCTCCTCCCCCTTTAACACAGCTTCCTTCTGATTTCTGTGACATCATCCAGACCCAAGCGTGTAAAAAACACACTGAGCTCGCTGTTAGAAGCACAGGAACAGATATCAGAGCAGGACTCAGGAAGATGAGCTCCTCGTCTCTTGGTGATCCTGCGTTCCTTCTAATGGCTTCTCCTCCCCTCCTCTACAGAGAACGACAGGCCAAGCCCTCAGGTGTCAGAGGTCATCGACTACAACGTGCCTCTCACCACCACCTACATGAAGCAGATGAAGCTGCAGAGCATCAGCAGCACTAAGGTATGTGACAGTGGTGTGTTTGCGTGCGTGAGAGGAAGTCCGGGAGGTCGAGTGTGCGTGACGGCGTGTGGGAGGAAACCAGGAGGAGCGCCGATCCCTCCGCAGGAACACCCCTCCCACACATCGTCCTGCGCTGCAATTAAAGCTCGTAATGAGACGAGAGTGTGAGTGAGCGCTCGCTGAGGTCAGTGCAGCCGCCGTGCTCTTCGTTAATCATGAGACAGGTTTGTGTTCGTGATCAGACGGCGTCGGTGCGGCCCGGCCTCCGGCGCATTTCTGTGAGGAAGCGTTGTCATCAGAGGCCCAGTCCTCTGATTGGGCCCCTGAAAGTTTAACGGTGTGCTAACGTGCAGCAGGCGAGCGGTCGCTGAAGAGCGTCTGCACGATCTCACGCCTCATCTCTTCTCCGGCCGTTCTGGTTTTTTCAGGTTACATCACATCCTGTGGCTCTGTCAGCTTCCTGTCTGTGCTTTCTGTCTGTCTGCGCCACGCCGTCTGTTCTGTTATTTCCCCTCCTCATGTCGACCTTTACACCTGCCTTTGAAGCTGCTGTAGAAACTTAGTCAGACTTTTTCACATGGTTAAACAAACCCCGCCTCTAACTGCAGGTGTGTTGCTGGGTGACCTGGAGGACATTGAATGGTTAATGGTCACTTTGGTTTGAGCGTGAAGGGGAACGGAGTTCTGCAGCGGTCCAGACTAATTCCAGTCATTCACCTCGAGGTTCCTGATCATATTTCAGCGTAGAGCCGATAATTGGATTCGACGGTCCTGCTGAACAATGAAGAGTACGTCCACAGTCAGGAAACATAACTGGGCGGAGCTCCATCATCAGCTTCACCCTCAGCTGGTGGGGGCTGCGACTGCTTCATTCCACATTGTTCCAACACCTCTATCAATACCACACACTCGCTGACAGTCATATAGCTCACGTGTGTGTGTGTGTGTGTGTGTGTGTGTGTGTGTGTGTGTGTGTGTGTGTGTGTGTGTGTGTGTTAGATAAGGGTGGGGGAATCGAGGGCTGAGCCCTTTTCAATTAAGCCGGCCTCTGAGCGTCGAGTTAATTAGCTGAGGAGAGAGAAACACACATTCAAGTGCCAATTTACTTTGGTATGCCAGTACGCACACGCACACGCACACGCACACGCACACACTCTTCCTGCTTCTCTCTGGTGTGCGCGGTGATGTCCGAGCCGTTTCATTGGTTCGTGGCGTCTCATTATCGAGCTCGTGCAAACACGTTTGTTGCCTTGGTTACGCTCAGCATCGTTTTCCAGCTGCGGCTTTAAAAACCTTTCTGACTTTTTCCTTTTACAAACCTTTGACCTTTGACCTCTGCTGCACTCTGCCGTGTGACGGCGGCCTCGTTGAGGGAAGAGCGCTTGGTTTTGTGGGGAGTCACTGTGAGTTTGACCCTCAGACGGCGGCTAATTATTGGTCCGTGCTTCAGAAGTTTGGGAGCAAAGTAAGAAATGTAAATGCTTCAGCATGAACAGGCGCGCATCGATCTGCAGCCGTGCATCGCCCTGTGATCAATAAAAATACGCTGCTTCTGTTTTGCGCCTCCGGCCATTCGAGTTCGATGTGATCTGGGTCCGCGATCAATATCAGATCCGATATCTGAAGCTGTTTGCCGATAATCAGCGTCTGTGCCTGCGTGTCGGTCATGGAGACGATTTTTAATGAGCTCTCAGGCTTCCACAGCATGTGCAGCATTTCCTGTTGGCTTCGTGTGAGCAGATTATAATGCGACTAAAAACTCAGTTATTCCAGTAAAATCCACAAACTGCTTAAAAAAGCCCACCTGACAGGGCAGTGTGCAGCGTTTCACTGATGGAGGTGACCGCCGTGTGGATGCTGAACGTAGCTGTTAGCCACAGCTCCTTTTGGACATATTTTCCAAAACGATCACATGACTGGGAAAAACTGGAGATTTCGCAGCGATTGCACTGAATTTTTTGGGGATTCAGTAAGCTGGAGGCACAACACCGTCAGCCTCAGAGCGACCTGTGACGGCA
>NC_086244.1:942500-1077500 GCF_036321145.2 Pelmatolapia mariae | reverse complement strand
AATAAATAAAAATAAATAAATAAATAAATATATATATATATATATATATATATATATATATATATATATATATATGGAGGTGAACCTCCGTATAGTCACCTTGATTCGTGTTACACCTGCGTGTCAGTGAGTTTATTTTGTCACTGTTGGGCCTCCGTACTGGACCACAGAAACTGCGTGTCTTCTGCTCCACGCAGCATTTCTTTATTTCACGGACATTAACGTGAATATTTTAGAGTCTTTCCTCAGCCTGACACAGATGTGTCCTCAAGTTAGGGATTACGTTTTGCCCTGAACGGTCTGAGGCTGTGGAGGAGTCCGCAGACCTCCTCCTGACCTCCGGCCTCCTGCTCAGAGTCCCGGTGCCGGTTCTGGATCGTCGGCGGGGAGAAAAACAAAGGCTGGACGGAGAGAGCGAGCGGACGGATCTCCATTGTTAGAACACATCTGGTCTCTCTCTCTCTCCCTCTCGCTCTCTTCTGTGACGTAAGCGCGCGTGGCCCCGCCCACTCCGCTTGCCTCGGTGAGTCTTGAGGATCCCGCTGTGCGCTCTCACTCCTCCCGGTGCAGCAGGATTTACGGTGCATGTGACGGAGCTGCAGGCGGAGGAAGAACCGGAGACAGAAGCCCGAGAGCCGGCGGAGGAGGACGTTCCCGGGGCGCAGGAGAGGAGGTGAGCGGGCTGCAGGTGTTTGTTTACGAGCCGCGGATTACTCCGGTCCCGGTTAGCGGTCTGAACCCGGGATGCTCCCCGGGACTGCGCGGAGCGTCCTGCGGCAGGAAGGGGGGGGGGGGTCAGTGATATTCCCGGTGCCACGCACGTGCAGCCGGTGACCGCGCACACGCTCCCGTGCGCGTGTTTACGTCTGTGCGTGCGTGCGGGTTGTGCGGAATGACCGAGCACCCGCACACGGTGACGAACGGTGAGTGACGCGTGCCAGCGGAGCGTCGATGTGTCGATCACGCGTGAATGAAAGCCTCAGAATCCTCGTGAGCTCGGACTCTCATGTTCACCTGCTTTGCTACAAAACATTCAAATAAATGAATTATCTGATCGATCGATTGATAGTGATCAGTGCTCACTATCAAGTGAGCACTGATCGGGCTTCAGTCGCTGCTGGCTTCCATGATGACGGGGGCAGGTTTGAGGTTGTGGGACGGTTTCCTGGCGTGTCACGTGGTATAACCTTTACCTTACAGCAGGGGCGTGTCCACAGGGGCTAAGCCCCCCCCCCACACACACACACAGAGGTGCTGGTGTTTATGATCGGGTTGTTTTTGAGCCTGCAGGTGTTTCACAGCTCGCTGAGCTCAGCGTCCTGCTCTGTGGTCGTTTATGAATGCAGAGAAATCTTAAACAGCTCAACTTGTCACATGATACATGATGGCCGACGGTGAAACGTCTAAACCATCGACCCTCTGCTGACGAACGCGCTGTGACTGCGTGGATTCAGATTAGTCCCACATGTACTCGGCTTACCGATGTGGAAACCCGTTAGCTGGGGCGATGCGAGGGCGTGGGTTTGAAGGAGTGGCGAGGCAGTAAATTTTCATCTTATCTAACACAGCAGCACAACAGTTAGCTGATAGCAGGGCTGTGATTGGCTGGTTTTAAATCATGGAAGCGTTCCTGCGCTATGCTTTGACCGTACTGATCCTCATCACACACACAGAGTTTGATGTTGCTGTGCAAATATTTCACTGATGTTTTATAATAGTTTGAAAGCATCCGAGTGCACAGGTGAAACATGTACCTGTACCGCTCTAACCAATCACATGGCTGCATGGAAACTTCACTGCGTTCAAACACGTGCGGTTAACATCTTATTAGCGGCGGTGACATCACTGCTGTCCTCACAGCAGAAGGACAGTCCAAAATATTCTGTCCCTTGACGACATGCTTCTTCTTCTTCCTGTTCAGAGGGAGTTTTTCCTTCCCACGGTTGCCAAGTGCTCGCTCACAGGCGGTCGCCTTTCTCTGGGTTACTGTTTGGTCGTTAGCTTGCAGCACCTCAAGGCGACTGCGTTGTGATTTGAGACTATGTAAATAAATCTGAATATCATTTTCAGGACAGAGTGGGTCCGAGCACATCCTGCTGCTTCACTGCGATGTGTGTGCATCGTGGACATGAGTTTGTATTTTGTGGCTTGTTTAATATTTGTGTACCTGCTCAGGAGCGCAGGTACAGCATGTTTTTCTCTGTCGGTGTTTTGGTCTAACGTCTCGCACAGATACAGAAAAAAATGTTGAATACGTTCAAATCCTGCACCTGTAACACGCTGGGACTCGCCAAACGGGCATGTCCCCACCTGTGATCACACTCACATGCTCAGTGTGGGCGTGTCTCTGTGACGAAGACATAAAGCCACGCCCTGCTGCTCACACAGAGACCGCCTCTCTCTGCGTTTCTACTCTTCTTCTTCCACGGTTCTAGTTTCTCTACTTTCAAAGACGAGCCTTTCCTTCAGAGGTCAGAGGTCACGGCTGGATCGTCGATTCAGAGCCGCAGCCCTCGAGCTGATAAGAGTTCGCCGCCTTGCTCGAGAGCCCTTCAGCAGCAGGGTGGGAGGCTCTCTGAGAGCGAGGCTCCTCCAGCTGAAGGACGGGCTCTTTAAACTCTGCCTCCGGTCTCGAGTGGACTCCACGCTCCTCGTCGGCTCATCGTGTTCCTGATGACATGTCAGTCAGAGCGAATCAGCACGTGTCACAGTCACAAGGACGGATCACATAGATGCTGATGGGAGATTAGAAGATGGGAGTCCTTTTTCTTTGACGCTGCAGCTCAGAAACACCATTCAGATGGAATCAGCTGATAGCCGTCACGATCAGCTGTTGGACTGACCGACAGCCGCCTGAATCCATGGTGATGTCACAGCGTACCTGTTGTGTCTACAACGAGAGTAAAACACATGACAGCCACGAGCTATGATACACCCTTTATTAATTATTAGTTGATTTATTCTGCAGGCGTGAGCACCTGTGCAGGGAGAAATGATGGCAGGACGCCATGATGGCGCTGGACGGGCCTGTATTTTTTAAAGTTTTTTTTAACCAGGAAATTATGAGATTAAAAATGATTCCTGGAGGAGGACGGCACAGAGAAAACACTGAAGCAGAGTCATAACTCCTGCAGGCGGCAGCCCTCCTTTACCAATGTTTGGGATGGGCGGGGATACCGAAGACGGTAATATCCCAAACTTTTGTTTTTAGCCAATCAGAGCAGACTGAGGTCTACATAAATGAGAATGAAGTAGAGGCGGGGTCCGACCCGGGCCTGGTGAGCGTGAGCTTTCAGGTATGTGATGGGTCTCCATGACAACCGGAGTCCAGCTGTGCTGACACAGGCTCGTGGGCGTGACGCAGCGACGTGCCCGTTTCAGGGTGTTCCTGTAAAATCAAACGTCCCGCCCTCGCCGTTCTGTTTCCAGAACGGTGAAGGCAGACCTGATTAATCGCTGCAGGAGTCTGAATCCACAAAAACACAGGAAACGCATCACACCTCCACAAGTCCAGACACTAAACAAGCAATAACAGAACATTTAAAAGAAGAAATCTACTGTCATCCTATTTGACAGGAAGATGTAAGTGTGTGCCGCGGTGCGGGGCTGTCCTTAGCTCCTCCTCCTTGTCATGTCCATCTTCTGCTAGGGGACAGGAGGACGGGAGGAGCCTTCCCAGGATAAGTCCTTGTGTGAAGGCCTGATTAGATCCAAAATAACTGCACTTTTCCTTTGACCTGGCCATGAGCACAGCAGGAGGGCCGGGGGGGGGGGGGGGGGGGGGGGGGCAGCCTGCCTGCCTGCCTGCCTGCCTGCCTGCCTGCCTGCCTGCTAATCCCCTTTTCCTCTTCATCCTCTTCCTCTCCCTTCTGGCTGGGCTGGGTCTCTCTATTTCTGGAGTCTGTGGTGCATCGTGGAAATGCTCTGAGCTCAGGAGAGATCGAGGTCTGCTCGCTGAGCGCCTTTGAACAGCCAGAACAGAACATCATGACCTCTGAGACGCTGAAGCGTGGATGTTATCGTAGGGTCTTCACCCCCCTGTGAAGCGCCTATTGGTCACTGTTGTTGTGATTTTAAGCTGAGGCTACGTCCACACGTACACGGGTATTTTCGAAAACTGAGATTTTCCGTTTTCATTTTTTTTAAATCCCGTCCACATGTAAACGCTAAAAATGAAATGTTGGCCAATCAGAAGTCTAGAAGCCTGGTTGGGAAAGACTAAACAGGGTTTTGTACCCTCACAAAACATTAAGTACTTCTGAAAGTTTGTGTTTTTCTGGAAAGGCAGATAATTTTGTGTTACTTCTCAGGTGCCTTCATCATTTCAAACGTTAATAACTAAAGACAGTATTTTGGTTGCTGCAGACTCACAACTTAGGAATGAACAAAATGCATACAGCATGCATAAATTTAAACTTTTAAAAAAAGTAAATTTATTCAAAAACGACGTGGGGATTTGGGTTGTGTCTGTGTTGAACGGAGAAGTTCACTCTGACGCCTCTGTCTGTGTAAATGGAGGGACAGTAAGTGTGTAAAAACTGCAGACAGTCAGATTAACAGCAACAGTATTTTGTCTCTATCCACCATTGTAGAAATTCATCTCATGTAAACAATAACGTGGCGCACAGCGTGACGTCAAAAACGGCGCACACCTTTGAGGTTGCGTGAATAAATCTCTGTTTTCCTCGTCCACACGTAAACCCAAAAACTGAGTTTTCAAAAATCTCAGTTTTCAGTGATGGAAAACGCCGTTTACGTGTGGACGAAAGGTGCAAACACATAGAAAAAAATGTGTTTTCAAAAATACCCGTGTACGTGTGAACGTAGCCTAAAACTGAACTGACAGATGTAAGCACTGTGACATCACCGCAAAACTCACAACATCTTTTTTTTAAAAAGTGAACGAATTTAAATGAGAGTCCTGAATTATCAGTCACTCAGATACAGATCCCTGTTCTGCCTTTTACAAGTTACACTGGATTATACAGCTTTACAGACTGACCTAGAGCTCCCTCTAGTGGCTGTGCCGAAGTGCTATTGTTTTCAGCTGATATGGACCTTAAAATGTTGCTTTATCCATAAGTAAGCGCGATGATAAAATAATGATTGTCTCTTTGTTTTGTTTATACTTGGTTTGATTATTTGTACGTTTAACTGAGTATGAACGTTTTATCTCGTTAGCTTGCAGTAAGCGTGTAACAAGCTAGTTATTGATGTTAGTTAGCTAATACGATATTTTGTATGTTTTCAGTTTTACGATGGTCAGAGGCCGTTCTTCGATAAATCATCGTTATCTCGCTGTATAGTTGGTGAAAGCTAGGAAACTTAGCACATACTGTGCACTCACTGCTGCCTCTGCTGGACGGCAGAGGAACTGCAGGTTGACAAAGTCCGAGTAGTCCGAGGGCTCTGATCAGCCTGAGGACGAGGCGTCCTCCTGTGGCGGTTCACGGTGATGGAGGTGGTGAGTTTTTAGAAATGAGTAACTTCTGGTTGCTGAGTATGACCACTGAGTATCATTCCATGGTAACATGTCCGCTGCACATGTTGCCATGGAGACTGAGCACTGCGTCAGTTCACTAGAGTCTCTGGAAGTAGTCACGACCACGGAAACTCAACGACTAACAAACATCACAGTGGGCGGGGCCCGAAATAAACTTTGAACCTACCGTTTGAATTGACCACCAATGAGAGCGCAGCCCACTGCTGATTGACATGAGCGGGTAGTAAGTAAGGGTTACCTAGGCAACCAATACCTGGAACATCTGCTAGTGACCAATGAGCAGCGACGTTTGCAGAAATCTGTTTTCTACTTTTTAAAGGAAAAAATGATATTTTTGGGTCCCTGTCATCGCCGAGCGAAGAGACGTCACGCTGAACGAGCGTGAGAATCCAGCACTCGCTGGTCATGTGACATGTTGGCTTCACCCATGGGTGTGCGTGAGGATAAACGCGGGGATGCTTCTCGTCTCCTTCAGTTCTTGTTTGTTTAGGAGCAGCTTGACCCTTCAGGCGGGCGTGGGTGGCGTGGGTGTAAGAGGCGGAGCTCTTTGTGTGCAGTGTTTGCAGGGTTAAAGTCTGCTCAGAGTTTCAGGTGGAAACCAAGGAGACAAGCTGAAGCTGAAGCCGACGCTTCAGTTCTGCCTGTCGTCCTGATGGTGTCTGTGAAATCAGAGCTCCGCCCACAGCACCTCCTGCTTATAGGCCTCAGGGTGAAGCATCATTTAGTGGAAAGAGGAACAGAGAGAGGTTCCTGTGAGAACCTGCCATAAATGTTAAAGCTAGTTTCTTCTGACGTATATCTCAGACGCCGCCGCGATGCGAGTCTCCTTCCTGTCCTCCTCTTCTTCTGTTCATGGCACAGACTGCTTCTTCCAAACATCCTTATTTTAATAAAAATAAATGATTATTTCTGTTAATAAAAACATCAGAAGCTAAAGTTTGCCTCCTCATTGAGATGCCGGGGCGATCCCATTGGATGCTGCATCCAGGATTAAGGCGTTCCCATTTACTCGGTGTGCCACAGGTATCCCGACGGCGTCGGTGCCGCTGTCATCTCTTACCTGCTTTATACATGTTAGAGCTGCTGGCTGTGAGTCTGCCCTGACCAACACTGTCACATGTTCACTTAAACGGTCTTTGGTGACCCGGCGAGGGTTCGAGTCCGTCCCCGTTTATAATTGGAATACCCGAGCAGAAGGACATGTGGCTCAAAGCCGCCTCACCGTCACACGCCCCGAGAGGCTGGCGGGGTGTCGCGTCCCGTTTGGGCCTTTGTGTTTGTAGCCTGGTTACAGTGAGCTCGTCCACAACAGGAACCTGCACAAAACAGCTGATTTACCAGAAAGCCCCGCCTCCAGCACCACACGTGTCCGTCTCTGTGGTCACACAGGAAGTGCTGCCATGTGATTACCTGAGATCTGCGTGGCCAGCGCCGCCTGCCGCCATGCTCCTGACTGTGGTCGGTTCTCAGCTGCTGGAACTGCAGAGTTCCTCCAGAGAGGCTCTGGTGTGTGTGCAGGTCCTGGCTGTTAGTAGAGACAGCTCAGTGTGCTGAAGCTGACTGCTGCTCATACTGTGTGCGTGTGTGTGTGTGTGTGTGTGTGTGCGTGCGCACGTGTGCGTGTGTGTGTGTGTGTGTGTGTGTGCGTGCGCACGTGTGTGTGTGTGCAGGTCCTGGCTGTTAGTAGAGACAGCTCAGTGTGCTGAAGCTGACTGCTGCTCATACTGTGTGCGTGTGTGTGTGTGTGTGTGTGTGCGTGCGCACGTGTGAGTGTGTGTGTGTGTGTGTGTGCAGGTCCTGGCTGTTAGTAGAGACAGCTCAGTGTGCTGAAGCTGACTGCTGCTCATACTGTGTGCGTGTGTGTGTGTGTGTGTGTGTGCGTGCGCACGTGTGAGTGTGTGTGTGTGTGTGTGCGTCTGTGTGTGCGTGCGTGCGTGTGTGTGTGCGTGCGTGTGTGTGTGTGCTCAGGTACAGTCTCTGACTCTGCAGCTGGTCCTAATGTTTCGGCTGTGTTCCCTCCCCTTTGCCTTGGTGCAGCGTCTGATTGGTTAATGAGGTTGTCGATGTGATGTTTGTGCTGACTGGCGGTGAAACTAGCCTGGTCCATCGGTGACCTTTGACCTGACTAATCCATGCTGTGGGGCTTGGACGGCCCCCTGCAGGAGATCGGGGTTAATCTGCGAGCGCGGGGCAGATCTGGGCCGCCTGGACTAGGCCGGCTTAGATTGTCATTACCGGGCCTCGGCTCGCCGGCTCGCTTCCTGATTGGCAGAGAGGGCGGAGCGCTCGGGTCTCTGGTTGGTGTCTCACACCCTCTGCAGCGCCGTAGAAGAATTAGTGCTGTGTTATTAGCTGTTTACAGCAGCTCCCTCCGCCCTCTGATGAGGCTCGCCGCTCAGCAGCGTTGGGATGAACTCGATGGCTTTTTGTCCGCCGCTCTGCGTCTTAGTGCTGCGGGATGATGGCAGATAGGAGAGGACAGAGGACAGGACGGAGGGCTGCTTTAGTGTTTGAAGTAGTTTTTTCTGCTGCTTTAACAAAGATTATGATATTTTATTTAGTGCGCAGATCAGTGTTTTCCCGACGCCGCGATTAAGCGTTCCACAGTTCCACGTGAGCGTCACGGCGTCGGTGTTTGAGCCTTCATGAATGCTTCTCTTCTGTTCCAGGACAGCAGTAGCTGGTGTGTTCTGGGTGGTGTAGCTGGTGTAGCAGACGCTGACACGGTGTATCTGTGGCATTTCAGCTGTTTGCTCAAAATCAGTTTGTTCCTGTTGTATTTAAATCCAGCGGCACTGATCTCGGAGAGCATCACACATGAAACCACTGACTACACCAGCAGCTGACTGATTCCTGTAGCGGCGGTTATCTTTCTGTTTCCTTGTAGACGAGCGGATGATCTCGATGTCGTCAGAGGTGAGACTTTATACCCCCCCTCGTATCATCAGAGCCGTTTGGTCCTGGAGTGTAAGGTCAGTCATTAGCACGTGTGTCGTGCAGTGTGGCTGATAGATAACAAAGAGAGAAAGAACGACGTCTTCTTTTCTTTCTCAGCTCTTGAAACAGGAAGCGCGAGCCTCGCTTCGTGCTGCGTTCGCTTTGGGCCGCGTGATTCGTGGAGTAAATAAATACGCGGCGTGTGTTCCTGCTTCAGTAGTTTGGATTCAGTAACAGTCATGAATCCTGCCGCTGACACCGAGCGGCCCTGCCGACTCCCTCACTCTGCATGGACTGTGGAAGTTCAGTTTCCATGGTGACAGTTCAGAACACACTGTCAATCAAGGCGCACACACACACACACAAACACAAACACACACACACACACACACACACAAACACACACACAAACACAAACACACACACAAACACACACACACACACACACAAACACACACACACACACAAACACACACACACACAAACACACAAACACACACACAAACACACAAACACAAACACACACACACAAACACAAACACACAAACACACAAACACAAACACACACACACACACACAAACACAAACACTCAAACACACACACACAAACACAAACACTCAAACACACACACACAAACACACACACACACACACACGGAGCAAAGTGTGTGTATCTGTTGTTGGTTTGATGGTTCTTGGACACCTGTACTCGATGCACATGTTGCTCTCTGCTTTCGTTGGGTTTGGTCTGTGACATCCGAACATCTGCCGCCGGAGCGTTACCAAGATGGCTGCAGAGCGACGAGGCCGTCCTGTAAAGAATCTTCCAGAACCACCCAGAGCTGCTCAATGAGCTAAAGGTCCACGTGCATGCTGGTCACGCTCTGAGCTGTGGACGATCACCTGACTCAGGTGTGTGGATGGTGTTAGCAGCACGGAGGAGGACACGCATCACCGGCTGATACGTGCAGACACCCGGCTGCACTCTGACCTGTAAGATTAGATTTGGGCCGTTTCACGTGGAGATCGGGTTTCACAGCAATAAGCAGCAGAGAGATGGATGTGGTATATGTGGAGCTGTGTGGCCTCGTGTCTGCCGCTGTGGGACGTCTTCATCAGCGGGCGCTCTGTCAGACAAGCATCATTTCCTTGTTTGTGCAGAAAACGAGTTTGTCTTGGTTTGGAGCCGCTTGAGTCATTTCCTGTTTTATTTCTGAATTGCTCGCCTTGTTTCATCCTCGTCAGCTCTACTTTCAGCCTCTGGTTGTGTCTCCAATGATTGTCTCCATCTGCTCCGCACGCAGAGAGAAACGTGGAGATCCGTGCTCACCGAAGCAGCTTCTGTTTCACATGTAATCAGTGAGCTGAACACAGATGAGAATGAAAGTGCAACACCAGAGTTTAACATCAGCTTTGTTCTGTGTTTATTTTAAAAAGGACAAAAACATGAAGGACTTGTTCTGTGAATCGCTGAAGGCTGACGTCCTGTTTTACATGGAAGCGAACAGGGCCGAGTCTAAAGGTGGGCACGGGGTGTACCGGGCCAGATTTATTTCAGATTGAAGGTGAAATAAATTAAAATATTGTCTCAGCTAAATGTCATTAATAAATATAAAAATAAAATGTTTTGTCACAAGCTGATAAAAATAAACACGGGGCAGTAAACGCCTCCGAACGCTGACCTGCTGTTCTTCATCGCAGACACCACGTTCTCCTTTAAAGGCACACACACATACACACACACACACACACACACACACACACACACACACACACACATGTCTGGTTTGCTATCCTCGTGGGGACATCCCATTGACATAATGCTTTCCCTAGCCCCTTACCCTAACCCTAACCATTAAAAATGAATGCCTAACCCTAACCCTTACCCTAAACCTAACCATAACCTAATTGTAACCCTGACAGTAAAACCGCATTTTGAGTGTGAAAATTGCTTTCAACCCCGAGGGGACCTGGATTTTGGTCCCCACGGTGCAGAAAGTCCCCACCAGGATAGTAAAAGTCAGATTTTGGTCCCCACCAGGATAGTACGAACCCGTACACACACACACACACACACACACACACACACACACACACACACACACACACACACACACACACACACTCACACACACACGTAAGAAACAGTGACATTTCCAAACTGGAAACCAGTGAGCAGTTCATCTTGAAAGAGCTGGTTTTGACTATTATTATTGCTCATTAATAAGACAGAAGGATTACTTATGCGATGGAGTAATCGATTACTAAAATAATCGATAGCTGCAGCCCTGTAATGAAGGACAGACATCCTCCATGTTATAATAATGTAATAACAACTAAACAGACTAAAGCTGATAAAAGTAAACTAACATTTCCAAACAGAAAACCTTCATCCTGTTTCATTCTTTAAGAAATCGTGCTCCACCTGTCTCCATCTGTTGCCCCGCCTCTTTAACGCAGAGCGCCGTAGCTTCAGCCGACTCGCCGACACGCAGGCAGACCGAGGAGATTTGTCTCTAACAGCAGATGTGTCATAGCTGTCTCCCACACACATGTAACACACACTGTCCACCTATATATGTGTCTGCATACATTACAATGCCCACACACACACAGACGCACACACACACACTCAGTGCTTCTCTAATATCAGGACAAGGTCAGTGTGTGTGTAGAAATGAATAGAAGAGCTCCTCCTCCTCACTGTCACTCTGCCATCTCTGTTCCTCTCGGCCATTTAGCTCCTGGACACACACATGGAGACACACACAGACAGACAGACACACAGACACACACACGGACACACACACAGACAGACACACACAGACAGACAGACACACACAGACAGACACACAGATACACAGACACACACACAGACAGACAGACACACACAGACAGACACACACACAGACAGACACACACACACAGACACACACACAGACACACACACAGATACACAGACACACACACACACACAGACACACACACAGACAGACAGACACACACAGACAGACACACAGATACACAGACACACACAGACAGACACACAGACACACACACACACACACACAGACAGACAGACACACACACACAGACAGACACACAGACACACACAGACAGACACACAGATACACAGACACACAGACACACACACACACACACACACACACAGACAGACAGACACACACACACAGAGACACACAGACACACACACACACACACACACAGACAGACACACAGACAGAGACACACAGACAGACAGACACACAGACTGACAGACAGACACACAGACAGACACACAGACACACACAGACAGACACACACAGACTGACACACAGACTGACAGACACAGACAGACACACAGACACACACACAGACAGACACACAGACAGACACACAGACACACACAGACAGACACACACAGACTGACACACAGACAGACAGACACAGACAGACACACAGACACACACACAGACAGACACACAGACACACACAGACTGACACACAGACTGACAGACAGACACACACACAGACACAGACAGACAGACATAGACAGACACACACACACACAGACACAGACAGACAGACACAGACAGACACACACAGACACACACTCCTTCCTGTCCTGACCACAGTCACTGTGTGTCTGAGGGCGATCTGCCTCTACTGGGGCAAAAACCCAGAACCTGTTCAAACAGTCGTCAAACAACATGTTTAGTGGGAGGAGTCATCTCTGCGAGGTTGTCGGTTCTCGTCTCCGTGGGAGAAAGAGTTAATGCGCAGGATGGTTTTAAGGACGGAGGAGGTGGTTTGACACACGCTATGCGTGCTTTGGGAAAAGGTCGGGTGAGGCTGATTGTTAACGTGGAAGAACAGAAGTCGCTAACGGCCTGACAGCAAAGCTGGTTAAAGGCACGTTCGCCACAGCGGGAAATCTGCCGGCAAGTGACCTTTGACCTTTAGATGCAGATGTACAGCTGAGCCTGGTCCCGTGGAGGTGGCTCTTCTATGTGGGGCTGTTTGCTGTCTCCAGGTCTGAGCTCTGCACAGCTGCGTGGTTGAGTTTGTGTTTGTGATGAACCAGTTTGTGTCTGAGTGTGTTGCTGGGTCTGAAGTACACTGGGATGTCCTGCTTGGAGAAGACTGTGTCTCTGGTAAACCTGCTACATGAGGGATGATGATGGCCCTGTGATTCTTCCTCGTTGGTGTCTGACCTTCTTCTCTGAGCATCTTTGATGAAAGCCCAGTCTGGATAACCGCATGTTTGTGTGTGTTTGTGACTGCCCTGGTTGTATTTAAATATGTGGAGGTAAGGCAGAGGTGTAACAGTGTGCAGGTCTGATCGGGGTGAAGCTTCTGTTTTCTAAGCAGGGGTCTTGTTGTAGTCGCTTTCTGACCGTCTCCACTGCCTCGGCATGCAAGCCTGAGACCACAGCGCTGTGGTTTCATCTGGATCCAGGGGGAGTTTGCAGAGCTAGGATGGTGGTGGTGTTTTGAAATGTTGTAGGTGGCTGACTTTGTACTGCTAACAGTGGGTCTGAGTGGGGCTCCTTCTTTGTGGATCTTTGGAAGTCCGTATATAGAGGGTATAGCGCCCCCTGGGTACAGGCGGTGGTATGTAGGGCGGAGAGTGTCAGAATCCTTTTTAAGTTGTTCCAGGGAACTGATGACCTTCTTTTTGTAGTTGCTTGTGGGCTTTCGCTTTGAGGCTTCATAGGTGTTGTTGTCATGACAGCAATGTGGCGGCCTTCTTTTCTTCATTGTGAGGTTAGACAGAGGAGCTTTTGCACCGGAGAGGGTGGCTGATACTTTCACGTGATTCTGCTTCAGGTCGTTTATTAATCCTTGTGTCTGTTTCTGTGGCTGTGACGAGATCCGCTGTCAGCAGCTCCAGTCCTTCAGCTAGCACCTTTGATTTTATGTAACTACACAATATGACTCCTTATTTGACGTCTACTTTATGTTTTTATCTGAGCAGCTGGAATGAGTTTTCATGGCTAGTTTTTTACCTTCGGCTTAGTAGAATAACGGCAGACTGAAACCATCACCAGGGTCATCCTCCTGAACTCAGCGAAGGTCAGCAGCTGCTCATCGATTATCCCTGCGCTGCATCTCTGCTGCACACTGTGTGAGGGTTTTATAAGCTGACAGACAGACAGGAAGCAGACAGACATGCACTGCCTCTGTGCTACCTCTGCTTCATTACAGTGTGTACATGTTCATAAACACACACACACACACCTCCTCCTCAAGGCTGGTTTTCTGAGCGATCAATATTCTGCAGTGGAGCAGCCGGCCTGCACCCTGCTTGTGCGTGTGTGTTTGTGTGTGTGTGTGTCTGTCTGTGTGTGTGTGTGCGTGCGTGTGTGTTGCTTCTTATCAATATCTTCCCCTCTCCCTCTGTTCAGAGGTGATCCTCTTCCCTCCGGCCCTCATCGATCTTGGGATGCTGCTGGACTGGATGCTGAGCATCGGTCGGTTTTTCCGCCACCTGTCCATCCCGCCGACGTTTAAACGTGGCTCCCGTCACTTCCTGTATGCCCCTCTTTGGCGGTTAGGCGTTGCTTCCTTTGCTCGGTCACAGGAGGCGGTGAGATGTCTGCGGTGATTACGGTGACGCTGCCGTGCACCTTCAGCACCGCGGCCTCTTCACAGCGTACTGATTTTCACCGCGACGATGACTCACTGAAAGCAGCTTTCAGCACACAAACGGAGCCGAGCTCTTTGTGTCTGAGTGGGTTTCATTTATCCTGCTGCAGGTGGGATGTTCTCCTGCTATTCTGACTAAAACCGATGCGTTTAATGTGTTACGGCTCTCTGCTGAGTTTGGGCACATGCACACCTCTGCCAAAGCTGAGACTTCCCTCCTGAAGGACGCGGCCATCATGACGTCACCTGCTGGGTCATGGCGTCTGAAGCTGAGTGTTTTCGTCATGACCGTCGTGGTCCATCCATCCACCCATCATCCATCCAATCCTCCACCCATAAATCCATCTATCATCCACCCATCCATTGGGATTAATGAGGACAGTTTAATCAGCCTTGTCCAGAGTGGAGCGGTTGTAGCTACTAAATTAAAGGATTTGTTTTCCTTTATGTCAGAAATGGATTACAGTATGTTCACATCATTAAAACCCAAATCTAGACAAACTGGTGACTCCGTACCACAACGATCAACAGCAGTTAGTATGACGTCATCACGCGGCCTTTTTTCTTTCCTTGCTTCTGAGCAAAGCAGATGTGGAATATTTGGAATATTTTATGCAGAAACACTTCACAATGATGAGGAAGTAAGACTAAAATCAAAGCTTCTGGTGTTACAACAGACACGCTCTTTCTTTGTCCTCGCCCACAGTGAGCCACTTCCTGTTCACGCTGGAGGAGACGTTGACTCAGTCAGAAGACAACCAGGGAAAACACAGCTGCTCCATCACTCGTAGATCGGATAAACCGGCACGTGTTTAAAAGTTCAGCACGTTTCGATGTTTCTGTTAATGAACAGTAACGTTAAAAACCAAACTGAGGTGGTGGTGTAACCACTCGGTTCACCAACTCTTCTCAGTCCTGCTGCACATGCTCATAATGCTCACATGCACGAGCTGCAGAGTGAAGATCCCTGTGGTGATGATGATGATGGTGGTGATGGTGACCAGTAGTTTCAGGCTTGTTTCTTAAAATCTGTTTATGGAATCAGAATTTTATCAAATCAGCATCATTAGAACAGACATCAGTTTCCGTGGAAACCACAAACATGACAGCGAGGGGGGAGGAGGTGGGGGCAGGATGAAAACGTGAAATCTGTGGAGGTGGGGGAGGTGGTAATGGAGAGTTGATGGAGGAGGAGCTGGCAGGATGGGGCAGCAGGAGGAGATGGGTAAAGGGATGGGGGGAGGGAGGCAGCAATAGGGGGAGATACATGGGGGGGGGATGCCAATTTAAGAGGCTTGCAGGTCCGGCTCTGCAGCACCGCGGCCTCTAAAACAAAGAGAACAAAGAACGAGGCGCACCGCCCTCCTCCGCCCCTCCACCCCTCCGTGTGAGGCGAGAGACGTCCACCTTAATTGATTTTCTTAATGAAATTCATGTCGGGCCGCTCCGCCGGGAGAGAGGCGCAGTTTGTGTACCAAACATGATGTGCACTGACAGGAACAAGCCGTGACTCCTTTCAAAATAAAATGTGCAGCAGCTCTTTTTGTGTTTGACAGATTTAACATCGTTAATAATCATCACAGTAGCTTTAGAACTGTTTAGACTCCACATCCACACATTTTGTTTCCAGAAGTTTGGACGAGGGCGTGCCCAGTAACATCCAATCAAAATCCTAGAATCTCACTGTGCACCAAACCCGGAGCTCCGCCTTCTTGCACGGTCCAGAGCTCAGTAGCCGAGGTGAGGCGGAGCTCTTCACGACCCGATCCCTCTGTCCGTCTGTCTCCAACTTCCATCCACCGAGGTCAACGTCATCATTTACTGGTGGAAAACTGACAAGAAGCCATTTGACCTCTGACCTCTCCTTCGAGGTTAAGGATAACGGTTTCTTACTGCAGTTGTTTGAGAGAATCCAGGGATGATACTGTTTAATTATGTAATCTGATTACATGCCGAACAATTATTTTATTTGGAGAACAAACTTTTTTTCCTTGATGTTACGAAACGACTGAACTATTTGAATGAATTCACTACGAGAGACGTTTTCATCCACATGAATAATAAAATGATGAAGGATGTTTGGTGATTGACTCTCAGGTAGGCGTGGTTTTTTAAAGTGACCCTGGTCTCCTTGGGTCACGAGCCGGGTCAGCGGCTCACAGTAATCCAATGATTCTCCATCACTTCCTGTCTGTGTTTCCAGCGTCAGACAGGAAACGATCCGCCGCTTCATCACAAACGCTCCTGTTCTCTGTCTTCCTCATAATGAAGCTCCATTAAAGACGGTTCAGGGAACTTTGATGGCTGCCCCCTCGCGATGTTGGCGCAGCCAAACGGACGACTTATCGTCCCGACTTTGTGTTACATAAGCTGCCCACTACCTGAATTAATAAGCTCAAGTCCTCCACCTCTGAGATCCTCCAGTGAAGACATGCTTCTTTTAATTAAGTGTGTTTGAGCCGCCTGTGTCAGGCCTCGGGGCAGGCGTGGATCGTTAACAGGAGCACGGCGCCGCAAATGTGTGTGGAATCTTTGAATGATTCAGTTTTCATTAAAAACAGATGTGCACTTGTTATCCAGATGTTATTGTCACGTGTCTGTTCCAGTGGAGGGTGTTCGTGTTAACACGGTCGGTGTTAGTCCCTCAACACTCAGATTATCAGTTTTTTCAGCTCGTGGATCTCTGTGATGTCACATAGACCTGATCGGGTCAGCTTGTGCCTGTGAATGTAGCTCGTAGTAACAAAGTGCTTTGATTGGTTAATAAAAGCAGATTTACCGAGTCAGGGACAGAAGCCACGCCCACCTGCTGTTCAAACCTTCTGTTTACAGGGAGCAGCCAATCAGTGAAAAGTGTGACTGATTAACAGCAGAGTAATCATAGGCACAGCGTCACCACATGGTTAACCCTCTGTGTTTACTGCTGTATCACGTGTCAGGTAACCTTCACTCCCATTGGTAGTTCAAGTGGCCACACCCACTGTGCACCCTGCTCTCTGGCTCTCCGGTTTCTTTGTTTTGTGGTTTGCTGTCAGTGAGCCTGTGTCGGATGAACACTGTCTGTGATGCAGGAAGCTCCTTCTGTTTCCTTAACCGTGAAACGTGCTGTATGAAGTGAGCCGGACACGTTTGGCGGCGGCTGCTGCTCAGGAACCGTGTGACTGATGAGACACGCGTGTGCCCTCGGGGCCTCCACAGACCTTATCAGTTTGTCAGAGTACACACTGAGACATTAATCTCTAATTTAGGATAATCAGGTGTTTGTCTAAGCTCAGTTTACAGTCTCAGGTTAATGTCAGTTAATGAAACGAGCCTTTATGAAATCACCAGGTTTATTATTAGATTATTGAACTGTAGTATAAACATTCCCACGGCGGCTGATTTACGATGCGCCCTGCTGTTCCCCATGTGCTCGGCGTTGGGTGTGAGTGGGTGATGGATGCTGGCAGCCGGCTTCAGCAGCTCCGCCTGTCAGGAGGTTCCTGCTGCAGGTGACATCCAGGTGAAAGACCGTCAGGTCTAACGTGGAGGGTCAGGTTATGAGTACGTCTTCTCTACGTGTCCTCGGTGAGTGAGCGGCGAGGCGTTTGATGAGGTCATCATGGCCACAGCACAGTCATTTTCCAGTGGAGCTGGAGCTACAACACTTCTGTTTAAACACCTTTAATGGAGATAGTGGTGTTTTTGGAACAGCTTGGTGTTCTCCTGGTGCAGCAGCACATGTGAGCACGGACCCCAGACCAGCCGTCATCTTTAACCTTAACTGTCCAATCAGATTGTCACACCCAAACCTTGCATTTTTGCCACCTACTATCATCATAAACTATAATTACTTATTTATATGTAATATAAATCGTTTCGCGCTCTCTTTCTGCTGTTTGTTGCTGACTGGCTAATGATCATTTGGTACATGAAACCTGAGCACAGCCACAGAGTGTGGCAGTAATAAACATCTGCGCTGGGTTAGGTTTCTAAATAAAACCTGCATCCGTCTTCGTGTCTGTCTGAAAGGGCCAAATGTTTGGGAAGACAGAGATTCCTGAAAGCAGGGATGTGCTGGGAACAGAGGAGATGAGCTCCGACAGAACGAGGCCTTTCCTTCCGTTTGTCCGGTGGCTAACTCGATTAGCTTAGCAAAGGCTTCGGATCAGATCCGGCTGCTCTGTTCTGGAAACACACACACGAAAACCAGCCATCTGAACACTTCTACACACACACAATAATGTGTGGCTGGTACAGCTCTGGTTTCTAATTTTACTCCCACAGTGAAGCATGCTGCTGTCAGTGATGGTTTCCAGAGTTCAGGGAGGAAGTGGACAAAAGAGACTCAGGACCCTGAAGGGAAACACAGAGATCCAGTTTATAACACGGGCTCCATCATGTGACCTGCTGGAACATCGTGGCGGTCAAGTGAGATTTTGTAGTTTTTCTTCTGGAAGTTGTAGTTCAGACACCTGCTGTCCCGTTACCGAGGATCCTAGTGTGAGGAATGTTTGCTTCCTCTGTGGTGGAGGAACGGGAATAGTGAGATCATTTGTTGGTCTGTAATGCTGGAACAAAAAGAGAAGTTAATGATAAAGTCAATTCAAGTAGTCACAAATACCACAGAAGAAGAAGAAGAAGAACAGGAAGAGACGCTGTTACAGGGCCTTCTCCATACTCAGGCTAACGTTGGTCTAACCGCCAAACCTGAAACCATCAGCACGAACACAAAATGCAGCAGGTGACCTGAACAGGTGACAGGTCAGCTGTCAAGTCTCAGCAGTTTCCTGCTTTTTCCACGAACAGCAGAACATCCTGATGGTTACTGTGGCAGCGCTAAAGATGAAGAAGAAGGCCTCACAGCTTCAGGATATGAGAAGAGTGAAGAATGTGTTTCAAATAGGTCTTAAATGCTGGTTTGGTGTAAAATCGAGGCTGACTGGCTGACCTGCTGCGTTCTGCAGAGGTCGTGTCGTACGCTGCCTCACTGTTTCCTTCGTGTAGACACAAAGATGTCGTTAGCATTGTTGGGACGAGCACACGGACAGAAACAGATGAGAAGCAGTGCGGTTGCTGGGCGACAGCTGGACGCTCGGCTTGGTTTACAGGAGGAAATGTTTCAGGATGCATGAATTTATTTTCCACTAACTGATCTCTGCAGGGACGAGGAAGGGCTGTGGGTCGAGAAACCCGGAGCCTCAGACTGAACGATTTACACCACATCTTCCTCATTTGCTCCTCCTCACCACCTGCTGCTCCCTCTTCTTTCAAACCTTCACATGTTCCTCTCACCCTCCTCATCCTCTCCTGCTTCACAGCTTCAGCTGCTCTCCTCTCTGAAACGTCTCGTTTTAATCTCCTCTGTCCGATTCGTTCTCCAAAGCTCACCTCCTTCCTCTCCACTTTCTCCTCCTCTTCATCTTCCGTTACTCGCAGTTAATCTCTCGTTTCCTGCCATCTGTAACGACCCATGGAGGTGTTTCTGATGGGACGTGTTGGTCAGTTTTTAGTTTGCATCCTTACTTTAAACCACAGGTGTGCTTGCCTGCTGTGGAGCAATCATGCTTCCTCCTCCTCTTCCTCAGTTTCTCTAAGCCGCCTCCGTTGTTCTTTGGTGGAAGTTAAGGTTTTTGCTGCTTCTCTCACTTCTCTCCTTTCCTGTTAAAAATAGACAATAGAGGAAGGAGGCTGTTAATTATTCATCTGAGGTGCACTATACTGTTTTTACACCTCTCATAATCTTCAGTCCTCCTCGTCATCATCGCCATGTTGAGTCTGGGCTCAGTTTGGTTTTTCTGAACATTTTTTGTTCAACGTCCCTCGTAGTGATGGAGAATCATTGGATTACTTTTTTCTGTGTGGGATGGTTTGTAGCTCATCCATGTTGGTCATTAACCAGCTAGCCCTAAAACAGACAGTTAAGGGTCGGATCTGATCCTGAAAACCAGCAATTCTCTATAATTTGAAGGTCTTAATGAGACTGACGCAGTTATTCTCGTGGGTCAAACAGCTAAAGTTAGCTACTTGTGTTAGCTTACCTGCTGTAGCATTAATAAGCAGGCTAAGGCTAGCATATGAAATGAATGTTACATGATATGATGTGGTGGAAAAAAGTCTTTGACCAAATTTGACTTTAGTGTCTTTTTATCTGTGTAAGAAAAGAGTGCTACAGTGCTTGCTGCTATTAGCTAAAATTAGCTAGACAAATAACAGTGAATGGAGTGCCCTCCGTGAGTCAGGTCTCCAGTGGCTAATTTTAGCTAGCTTCTATGCTAATGTAGACAAATTGCTACCTGCCTAACTTGGCAGCTAGCTGGCTAACTGTACCGTGCTCTCTGTCTCAACCCTGTGTGAAGCCTCTTTAGCTCTTAGCTTGTGTGGAGTTTTGGACTGTGTGTGAGTCGGTGTTTTGCTGGGAGCCAGTGGGTTGGTGACGTTAGCATTGAGGCACTCGGATCATAAACGTCTGATCTGTTTAATGTTAACATAGTAAATATGACAGATTTGTTAAAAAGCAGACAGAAGGAAAGGCAGATGTCGGTCTGAGCATGGACGCAGAGGTTAAAGTGTGTTATTGAGTTTGTGCGATGGCTCCAAACCCTGTTTCAGTGTATCTATCAGGCAGGAGCGCTCGAGTTCATTTGTATGGAAATGAGGACGTCTCATTACTGAGAACATTAATAAACAACACACACACAAGGAGAAGAAGCAGTTCGGGTTAGATACAAACTTGTCCTGTTAATAGTGATTTCCAGTGTGAGCAACAACAACAGAAACTACACAAATCCACATTAGCGTTAGGCTGCTGACGTCATAGATGCAGGATCACGACCTTCAGCCAAAGGCAGGAGATTTAGCCCTCACACAGAACACGGATTTTTACTTCCATGATTTTGTTGGATTTGCTGACGGGAAGAGAAATCTGGAGCGACCTTTAACCTTTCAAAGACGCCGCACTGTGATTGTTCCATCTTTAATCTATTAAGGATGATGTCCTCCATGTTCAACCAGCTCTGAGAAACGACTGCTGCTTGGTTTCTTTTTCACGGACATCGTGATCCTCGACTTCATCAGCGTTCTTCAGTCTTTATGAAGACGACATTTTCTGCACTCAGCGTTTTTAGTTTCCAGCAGTGAGCATATTTGAATGAGACACTTCTACCTGCTCATTAGTGCTCAGTGACCTCCAAATAACCTCACTGTCCCCCCAAACTGGAGCTCCGCCTTCTTGGGCGCTCTGTTAGTACAGTGACCTCACAGCAGCCATATTATTGGTCACATGATGTCATTAAAATGCTCCAAAAGGCTTCAACAGCACAAACACGGTCCACAGGTCCAGCTTAGCCTAGCAGCTACCTGTGTCACCACAGGGGCCACGCCCCTTATCATGTCAGCAGGTGAGTTATGTTAGCATTCTGCTCTCGTACAGGTGAAGGCTGGAAATGATCTATAGAAACAGTTTGTACATCAGGCTGTAAACATTGAACATGGGACTGACTCAGTGCTGCCTCTGCTGGCTGTCAGAGGAACTGCAGTTTTGGGTGCTTTTATA
Organism: Pelmatolapia mariae; assembly: GCF_036321145.2. Lineage (NCBI taxonomy): Eukaryota > Metazoa > Chordata > Actinopteri > Cichliformes > Cichlidae > Pelmatolapia > Pelmatolapia mariae. The sequence goes on along the minus strand of NC_086244.1, from coordinate 1,055,877 downwards.
CTGGCTTCATTCTTTTGCTGCTTGATGGCACACAGAGAGTCAGAGACACAACTTCCTGTCTGTGCACATCGCCCAGATCCTGAGGAAAGCTGGACGTGTATAAAGGTCCTGTGGGAGGAGCTGAACTGTCCGTCACCTGAGAGCTCAGTGACATCAGCAGAGTGAGCCTCTGGTCTTTAACACACCTTCTTGTATGTGTGTCAGCGGCGTGCAGGGACTGTCCTCTCTCTGCGTAGTTGGGCTGCTTCCAGTGAGCGCGTGCAGTCGTGGCGTCTGCGGTGAGGATGCTAATCCAGCACGACGAGCCCGGGAAAACTCCTCCTCTGAGAGCTGTCTTTAACAGACAGATGTGGGTCAGTGCTGCCACACAGACTCATGCAGGAGCTGCAGCGGTCGCACAGACTGCATCTTTAAATGGAAACCCTGGATTCCCCTGCAGTGTTTCACCGTTTTATTTCATTATGCAGCCGCAGCACAAAGTGCATCAGCTTTATTTCCTCTAACGCTCTGATTTAGCTCCAAAAGCCCAGATACACGCTCACCGCTGCACTCAGCACTGCTTCTTGGCCCTCATCATCTTATCAACAGTGGCTCTGTGAGTGAGGAGAGCACCGTGACCTCTTCAAGTTTCATTTCCACTCAGGTGAATATTAAATACAAGCCCACTAATATTTATTGAAGCCCTTTTTGCTTCATTCATCCTGAGTGCGTGAAAGCTTTTTCATTTTCCGTGTGAAGCAGCTGAGATTGATTCCTTAGATCTAAAGATCTCAGTTTAAACTCTGCCTGCACCCCGACCTGCCTTCTGTGGGAACACTTTAGAGCAGTCAGTGCTAACCGCGTCACGTGAATCAATGCAGATACAAAAACTACATTTATATGAATGCATCTATGTTTCAGCAGTACGCAGGAATAACCCGTGTGTTTGTGCATTTGCATCTGTGTTGTTGGCTTTACTTCATTCGTGTTCTGCTGTCTCGTTATTAGCTCAACATTTTATGTTTGTTGTTGGATTATGCATCGTGTTCCTGCTCCGAGTTTTGACGTCACTGCGATGTTTCTGAGGTCTCTGCTCCTCGCCTCAGTTTGTAGAACATCAACCTTCAATTCAATTCAATTCAATTTTATTTATATATCGCCAAATCACAACAAAAGTCGCTTCAAGGCGCTTTTGCTTCTTGGCTTGTTGTCTGTCGTCTCCTTGAATATGTGCGTAACAAGAAAAGGTGGTCGTAGTGCCCGAGATCTAATTATGGAAAACGCCGGGATCCTGAGATGCTGATTCCAGCTTTGCATGTGTGTTTGATGGCTGGGACACAGTCAGGAGTAGCTTGGCTGCTGACAGGCAAAGCTAATAATCATCTCATTAAAATATAACGAGACTCGAACCGCCTCACATAACGAGGTGCTGTGTGTACACACGCTCGCTGTTTGGATCCCAATAATTCTGACTTTCATGTCGGGCTCGGAGTGTGAAAGCATTTGTAAGAGTAGGTAGAAACGCCTCAGAGCGAGACGTCACCACCCAGCGAGGTGTTCATAACCTGGCAGCTCACGCTTCCACCTGTCCGCTGTCTAACAGCACGTTAGGGCAGGAGTCTCCATCCTCCAGCTCTTCTGGAAGCAGCCCCTGGGTCTGCTTCTGGTCTCCTTCCAAGAACCTCCCAGAAACACCTCACCTGGGAGCTATCAGCGTGGAAACATCTCAGCTGCCTCCCTTCAGTGTGGATGAGTTCCTCCTGAGTGGCCGAGCTTGAAGGCCGACCCGGACGCTCTCAGAGGAAGCTCATTTGTGCTCCTCGTATACGCGATCTCATCCTTTCAGCCCCACAACTCGTGGTCATGGGTGAACGGGGGGAGGAGGAGGAGCTGAGGGTCTGCGCCAAGGCCAAGGATAAGATAAAGAAGGATTATTTTGATCTGTGACTGTTTTTTTTTTTTTGTAGGAAAAGTCGAGTGGAGACCAATTTTAAACAACATCACTTTAATTAACCCTTTATGACAGGTCGGAGTGGGCAGCTCTAAGTATTTTTAAATCCCGGTAGCACTGGAACCACGTAAGCTAGCGCAATAATTTTTTTGCATATGAAACCGGAGGAGTTGTACTTACATGTTATGCATTCAGTTTGTCCTCAGTCACAGTTTCCTTCCTCATATAGCTTTGCAAAAATTGCATAAAAAGCACTTGCAGCAACAAAAACATAATATTCCAGAAACACGCTTTGCTGATCCGATCAGCTGTTCATAGCACTTCCTACATTGGAATAGACGTCAGCGCGAACTATCGCATGTCCGCCATTACCTGCGCGAAACCAGAAGTGACATCATTTTCACGGGAAATGTAGTTTTTTCCTATAGGGCATTTACAGAGATATGCTGGTGTTTTTTAGAATTCATGTTTGACTTTATGACTTTCTGTATCATTTCTGGGATGCTTGGAACCCAAATTGCTGCTGGAAATAGTTTATTTTGATGCACATGCTGTTTTTTTGCAAATTTGCATTATAATATTTATTTTCGTTTTTCCTGCAGTATATAAAAATTGGTGTATCTCAAAAATAAAACTATGAAGATACTCAAAATACATTTCCTGTTGTTGGAAACTATTTTGTGCAACTGTTTAGTATTTACAGTTTTGAGGGATAAACCTCTGAAATTTCCCAAATTTCCCATTTTCAATTTTTCTGTAGTTTATTCTGCTTTTTTGCAATTTATGGAGTTACTATGGACCTAATGCATACATATTATTAACATTTGGGATATAATGGTTGTATTGATGTATAGCAACTTGAAATGCTCCGAAAAACGGCACTACAGCATGTAAAAATATAATATAAGCTCTGGCGGACTTGGTTCTGTGGTAGGTCTTAAAGGCTTAATGTCCAAAGACACGGTCTGTGACCACTTTAAAAAATCAGAATAAGCAGGATTGTAATATTAATAATAGTTTAATGAGATCTGCTGTGTTTCCCAGCGTTCTCCGCCTGAGCCGAGGAGTATTTGAGTATTTAACGTGGAAGAAAAACAGCTCAGAGAAACGTCGGCATGCCGCTTGTGCTGCCGGCGAGGCCTGCAGGTGCTGCTCGTGTTGTGTTTGATTTGGCGTCTCGCTCTCGCCTCCTGCTCGCTGTTTGCTCTGATGTTTGGGTTAAACCGTGGGAGCGGGCGTCATGGTGGATCCCACGGATGCTGACATCGACAAAGAGGCAAATAAAGAGATTAAAAACGGTTTCAAACGGCAGGTAAACACAGTTTGATTCATCCAGGTGACTTTAAACAGGCATGCAGAGCGCAGTGGGCTATCAGCAGGGAGGCGGAGCAGCTCATTGGCGAGGTGTGTGTGCTCATGGAGAGCACAGACGTGACTCGTGACACACGTCCTGCTTGGGAGCTGTTTCTTGTTTTTCTCTAATAAATCTTTAGATTGGTTTGTGTCACTAACGATGCATCGTCGGCTGAGAGGAAACGTGTGTGTGATCCTCGTCTATTTCCATCTTTCATCCTTTTGTTTCCAGAAGCCGCGTTACAGAAGACGCCAAGAATATTTGTTAATGTGGAGATGGACCGAAACCTGCCTGCTTATTCCCGAATCTCAGCTTCAGTTTCTCTGATGATGTCGTGTCAATTTAAAGTAAAAGGGAAACACAAAGTGACGCGTGTCATTTACTCACAGAGTTCGGTTCGCCATGAAGAATGAACCAATCGTCTGCTTTAAGTTTGCAGACAAACTTTATGGAACAGTTCTTCTTAAAGCAACACTTTAACTTAAACTCCTCCTGATCTCCCGTCATGGATCACCTGCTTCAGTGCTGGATGCTCGCGATAAACTCGCTTTGTGAGGGGCAGCCAATGGGAAGAAAGTTTTCTTGGAGGAGGAGGAGCTAAATCAGCTTGTTTCAGACAGAGGATGAAGTGAGCAGCTGCAGGGGGGCTCAGTGTGAGTTAAAGGATTATTTCAAACTGTGACTCATGCAAAGCTGCTTTGGGAGAGAGCCAGAACACAGAAGGGTAGAAGTAGGACTGGGCGATATATCGAGTTTTTTAAAAATATCGATATATTTTTATACGAGATATAAGATGTGACAATATCAATTATATCGATATAGTCTATGTTACGTTATAATTATACTTGTGGAGCCGCAAGTTTGCCTCTCTTTTGTCCACTTTTGTCTCTACGCAACGTTACTCCGCCTCGCCTCTCCTTCACTGAACACAACTCCCCCTCCTCCCCCATCGCTTCACCTGCAGGCAATGACAAGATGGACACGCCAAATCTCCGTTAACGAGTTACCGCGGATCGCCCCGTGTGTGGGGCTGGACGGCGTCAACGTGTTAACGAGCTAACCGCGCTAACGACATGCAGCCCACAGGGGCTGCTCAGCCTAAAATCCTTTCATTTTCTCAAAAATCGACAGCGCGCCTTATGTATGAATTCTGGTTGTGCTTGATGGCCGCAAACCGATTTTATGTGGACCACGGCGCTCAGCAATCTGTCAAAAAATGTTTTGTACGACTTTGGTAAGCTACGGAGCTGCACCGCTTGATGGATTGTCGGAGCATTACGGCTACCGAGGAGCCTCGCGGAGTGATACGTACTGTGCTTCAACGTAATATTACCGTATTGTGTGTGTATAAGGACCATAAATGGCACCTGTTCAGAGACACGGTTACAAAGAGGATTTCAAACTGCAGGCTGTCAGTCACGCAGTAGAAGTTGGGAACAGAGCAGCTGTGAAATCTGTCTGTTATTATGCTCAGCGTCTGTTAGTTTACATTTTGACTGCACAATTGTGAGCTTTTTGTTATGCACAAAACAACATAGTTTTATTTTATTTATGGAGCATTATTATTTAATAAATGCTGATAATTTATATTTGAGTAATTTCTTCATGTACATCTACGCTGTATGTTAATAAAAGTGCCTGTGTGACATCTGGGACACAGCTTCGACTAAGAACTCTTTTTGTTCTTACTTTATGGCTTTAAAAAAAATTATCGAGATATATATCTTATATCGCCATCCAGCTAAAAAATATCGAGATATGAATTTTGGGTCATATCGCCCAGCCCTAGGTAGAAGTTTCGTTTTTGCTTCTTTCGATTTCGGTCGTTCCCACAGTTGGATTACTTCAGATTTTATTATTCCAGATGTTTATTTTTTGTAGCTTCAGTATGTTTTTCTTGTCAGGCTGATACACCGATGCATCGACGCCGCTGATGCTGCTGATTTCCTGTGTATTCTTAAATATTCCCGTCTCTGTAAATGCCAGCAGTACTTTACACCAAAGCCTCGTTTGCAGCGGTGCACGCATCACTACGTGTAGCTGTGCTTGGTTTGCGAACGCGATTGGCTGAGGCTGGATGTGTGACCGTGCTCTGTGTCTGTGTTTCTCAGGATGACAGTTCAGTGAGCAGCGAGGAGGAGGCCGAGATGAGCGAGCCCACGTGGCTAGCAGCCGATCTGGGAGCAGCGTCAGACCTGAGCCCATCGAGCCGCGGAGAGAGGATGCGCCACAGTCCGCAGAACGCCCACAGCAAAGAGGACGACGGTAAGAGCGGCGTCACGCCCGCCCGAGTGCTGTCGCGCGGCCAAAACGGCGCTGCGTTTGTGGAGATGATGTGTAGGTTTCCTTTGAAGGCGTGCGGATTATCTGAAACATGCATGTGTGGATTGAGCAGATGGTGATCAGAGAGAAAAGCTCCTGTTGTGTTCGCTGCTGTTAATCCCTGCAGCGGGTTCAGGAGGTCACACCGGATAATGTGCTGCTCTGAAACATCTCGCTGAAGCTTCTCCTGCGTCACCTCGTGTGATGGCGGTGCGCCGGCGCCGTCTGCTGCTGAGTGAAGTGATAGGAAACAGGAAACTTTCCACAGGTGGGCCGTCCTAACGAGGAAACTGAGGATGTTTTAGAGGCTGGCTATGATTGGTGTGTTTGAAGCCAGTGCAGCAGTCACATGATCCTCTTACACCTGTGCAGTTGTTCTGACATCACTTCGCCTTCTTCCACCTCCTGAAGATGATTGTGTAGTTTTGAGAGCTGCTGAAGACGAGGACGTGGAAAAACTTCAGGTGGAAGTCGGCAAACATTCAGCTTTTTGTTCCGGCCATGCTAAGCTAACACGCTGACGTCCTCAGACTTGAGCAGAGACCTTAAAGCAAACAGGAACTTTATTCATTAGAAACAACGTGAACGCTTCATCCTCAGTGTAACGGAGCAGCCTGGTGTCTCGCAGGTACTCTGGGAGTGATGTGGCTGAAACATCCTCGAGGAGTTTGTGTCTGTGTCGCACCTTCACCTGTCCTCCTCCTCTTTCACATTACTCCTCTTTAATATGTCCTCCTGCTGACAGGAGCGCTCACTTTGAAGACACTCGTCTCCTAATGCTGCAAGAATACAGCAATTACCTGCAAGCCTGTGTGTGTGTGTGTGTGTGTGTGTGTGTGTGTGTGTGTGTGTGTGTGTGTGTGTGTGTGTGTGTGTGTGTGCGCAGCTCATCAATACACAGCACTGAACACTGAGTCTGATCTGAGGAGGGTGGCTGATCTTCATCAGTCTGGCCTCCTTGCTGCAGGAGGAGGAAACATGTTCTTGATTAAACACTGATGTGGATTTAAGGACCGACAGTGTGAGATTAATCACAGTAATCATCACAATAAACGTAACTTTGTGTAAACTGAGATGTTTGAGCTCTAACACACTTTGATTTTAGTGGACCGATTTCTATTTTACTGTGCATCTATTTCTGTATCTATTTACCCCGTCCATGATTATTGGGTGTGGCGTGGATTGGAGGTCATTATTTTACAGTCTAAATTTATTCTCTTCTTCACTTTAAAGACATCCAGTGGGGCCAGAATGGATTCTTTGCCAGGCCGATAATGGTCCCTGGGCCTTATGTTTGACACCCCTGCTCTGTGGTGTATATACAACAGTAGTATATTGTCCCTGTGGGCTCCATGCTTCTTTGCAGGAGGCTGAGCTGCAGAGCGCATAAATGAATCATTTATCATGCAGTGTGTATTTGATCTGTTTGAAGACAACTGACTGAAAGATGTTTGATGCTGACAAAATTACAAACATATTTCAATTAAGCAAAACTACAAACCAGACGGGAAGTCAGGGGCCTGGACGGGAAGTCAGGGGCCTGGACGGGAAGTCAGAGGCCTGGACGGGAAGTCAGAGGCCTGGACGGGAAGTCAGGGGCCTGGACGGGAAGTCAGGGGCCTGGACGGGAAGTCAGAGGCCTGGATGGGAAGTCAGGGGCCTGGATGGGAAGTCAGGGGCCTGGACGGGAAGTCAGAGGCCTGGATGGGAAGTCAGGGGCCTGGACGGGAAGTCAGGGGCCTGGACGGGAAGTCGGTGCCTGCTGTCCTTATTAGAAAGGTTAACGAGGTGCTGTAATGTGCAGGGATGATGATGATCATTTTTCACGCTGTTTCTGAAGCTTGGAGACGCCGCCGCACTGAGTTCTGCTCAGGTTAGCTGTTAGCTGTGATGTCATAATAAAATAAAATCCACCAACCAATGAGGCGCGCAGATGAAAGCATCATCAGCGCTAAAGTCCGTGTTTCGCCTGTGTCTGTGGTGCTGGTGGTGGGACTGTTTGGAGAGCATTGCATTGTGGGAGAGAGCCAGCTGGAGGCGGCGAGCTGTGAGCCTTCAGTAGGTGGCGGAGTGTATAGGGCCTTGTTATTCAAAGGTCAGTGTGCTGCCTGCACCTCGCATAGACGCCAGAGCAGCGGCGTAGGCGTCCAAATGCCACCGCACTCAGAGGAGCGGCGAGGGTGAAGTGGCTTCCTGCTCGGTTAGAGTCCGATCCAAGAGGGAAGCGGGCAGAAAGCCCCTCCGGCCTCTAATGCACACCAGGAATCTCCAACACACTCAGATGGTGGGCAGGGGTGTTAAATGTGCCCCTGATTACTTCCTGCGGCCTCCGATTGCCATCTTCTTTAAAAATGAAGAAATCCTGATCGTCTTTCACGTCAGTGCGAGGGCCCCTCTGTGTGCTGCCTGTCAGTTTACCATCAGGAGAGCTGTGCAATTATTATCACGGCCCCGCCCCCGGCGCCCTGTAAAGGTGTCTAAGAGCAGCGCCGGTCTCCTGCTGCTTCTACACTCGTGGAGCTGCTCTTTAAAGTGAAAGCGGCACTATTTTAAACTCGTGTTACTGCGAGCGGCGTCGGCGCTCAGCAGCGGCTCTTTGCTCTGACAGCGAGGAGATGGAGGAGCTGCAGCCAAACAGCTTGTGCTTGATCCGACTCGCCGTGTTAATATCAGGTGGGCGTTTCCTCAGCGGCGAGCCATCAGCTTGTTTCTGCACTGCAGACGGTGCGCCCGCCGTGTTCAGGAGCAGCCAGTGAATCACCTTTAAAAGCTTCTTAGCGCCACCTCGACTTCTTTTCTCCTCCGCTCGGCTTTACGGCTGAGGTGGAGAGCTTTGACGATTGGTCCAGACTGACGGTTTGACACCTGCCGCCGAGGCCGAGCGACGGGTTCAGGAAAAACGAGCGTCGACAGACGGTTGCACGAAGCAGCCAGCGAGCACGTGCGGTATCTCAGCGGGAGGTTAGAGGAGTGTGAGTGGCCGGCATCAGATTAACAAAGAGTCTGAAATAAGCTACTAATAATCAGAAGACTGCACTATGTACCATTTCTCACTACTTAAAGACTCAGCCGTGGTTAGTGGGTGACTGAGTTTAAAGAAACCAGCAGCAGGATGTCCTGATGAAGCCAACAAACATGAAACCCTGAGTACAAACGCAGGCGTGCGTTTAAAGAACACGTCATTCGTCGTGTGTTGTATGAATTAATCATGAATGTTGGTGATTGTGGGCTCTGTTAGGACAGTTGTGCTGACTGAGGTCCAGAGCGTGGGCTCCATCCAGCTGTTTGTATCTGACAGTTGTGACATGAGAGCCGGTGGCAGAGCAGCTCTGCAGCAGCGTTAACCTCGACTCGGGCTGTCTGTGTAAATTTATTCAGCTGCTGCTGGAGGAGACGACCACGGCCTGAGCTCTCCCTGCCAGCGGCAGAGCTCGGTCATCTGCCGGCGCTCTCTGAGAGGCTGCTGCCCTCTCCACATCACGCTGCCTCCGAGGGGACGCACTCCTCATAAGTGGCCCCTCAACTGCCTCTCGTTTCTGGCTGCTAAGCGTCCTCTTCATCCCTCCCCCAAAGCTACATCCACACCAGATCCTCTGCTCTGCTGACCCGCCCCCTGAGAGGCTCCCGGCTCGTTCTGTGGGCTGGAGGATGAGGATGAAGAGGGCTCGTCAGGAGATGGAGTTGACATCACAGATCCTCTCCAAAGGGGACGAGCTGAGAAAACAGTTCAGAGGGTGGAGAGGGGAATGGAAACGGGGCAGGAGGGATGATGAGAGTGACATCAGGAGGAGGAAGGGAGAGCATGAAGCCGAGGAGAGCCAAGCCAATATATTGATCACATGACACACTGAGGTGGAAGCTGTCTGCAGCTGCTGCTGTTCCAGATGTTCCAGTAAAGTTTCCCTTTTCTTGGAATGTGCTGCACAGCTTCATGTTGTTCTTCAGGAACAAAGAGCACCTGATCTTATTGATTCTCCTGAGAGTGGAATCAACCTCACCATGAAACATGAAGACACAGCTCAAAATGATCAAACTGCTTTTACTGCCACGACAGATCCACGGCTGAGTCGTTCTGTTTTACGATCATTATAAAACGCTCCGTAGCGTTTGGCCTTCAGACTGCGACGACAGTTCAGTGCCCAGTGAGGGGACTGCTTCTCCTTCCTGCCAGGTGTTGTACCTGTCACACTGTCCAGCGTCCTGCACGAGCGACGTTTGTGTTTCTGACTGAGGAGAAAATCGAGTGGAAGTGATGTTTTCACGCTATCCTGTGTAACAAAGCGTCTGCGGATTAGAAAAGCAGTTGTGTACGCCTCAGTATGCAGACGCTGTTCTGTTTACATCACAAAGGTTACTGACACGAGGACTGCTGGAGTTTAGGATCCTGAATATCGTCTGTGATATCCTTTTTTCTGGCTGTGGTTATTTTAGTGGTTATGTTTCCTAGTTGGTGTCCTCGATGCTGAGAGACTGCCTTTGCTGTGTCCAGGGAGGAGGATGGACAGGTAGGACAGTGGGACAGGTGAGCTGTGAGGAGGACGGGCAGGATGCAGCCTTTAAGGATGAAGAGTGACGAGGAGAGAGTTCACCTCCGTGTGTGTGGGTACACATCCGTTCCCCTCTGCCTGGTCAGATGTGGCGCAGCGGGAAAGTAGGCTGGTGGAAACAAGTGACAGTATGACTTTGACCCCCTCCTCCTTCACTGCAATCAAGCTGGGTGGGGCAGTCTGAGGATGAGGGTGCAGGATGGATTGAAGGGTGGAGGTCAGGCATGAATTGGAGGCAGAGCAGAGGAAGGAGCATTAGATTAACCCTGCATACCTCCTCCTCTGATGGAGCCCTGCGCATCGAGACATGAACATTTCCTTTATAAACTGCAGGGCGATTGGAGCACTGCAGGAGTCACGATGGACGGATCAGATTTGTTCATCTTTGATCTGTTTCTGATCATTCACTGGAGGAAACTTCAGAAGGCGCTTTTGCCACAGCAGGAACCATCCTGGTATCACCTGCAGCTAAAAAGGAGACTTTCATCTGAGCAGACTCCTGAGAGAAGCCTGAGGTTTACCCAGAATGCACTCTGTGAAGTTTCCTTCAGTGAATGGTCAAACATCAGGGTGGTGGCGCTCTGCGTCACAGGCATGAAGCTGCTGCGGGTTATTCACGCTGACGCTCGCAGGGCACAAAGCAGGGAGCAGGCTCCGGTCTGTAGCAGAGCTCAGATGGTGCTCAGCTCTGGGAATTTCAGCTGCGTGTCCCCTTTAATCACCGCGGATCAGACGCGCTGGAAACATCATGGAGACCGAGCCGCTTCAACGCAGTGAAAATCATTTAAAAAACAAATGTTAAAACACAAAAAGGAGAAGAAATCAATAAAGATGAAGAGTTTGAAATGTTGTAAGTGTGTGTGTGTGTGTGTGTGTGTGTGTGTGTGTGTGTGTGTGTGTGTGTGTGTGTGTGTGTGTGTGTGTGTGTGTGTGTGTGTTGATGCTCTCTGCTGTGCCGGCTACAGTCACTGCTTAATCATTAATACACACACACCTTGAAACTAAAACATGCTAAGACGCTGTGCAATTAATATTAGCTCCTCCCCAAATACATACACACGCACACACAGACACACACGCACACACAGACACACACACACACACAGACATACACACACACAGACATACACACACACACTTTGTTAGGCTGGAATGAGCTCGTGCTGTGTCTGAGCACAACCTGTTGACATGTTTGTATTGTCTGTATTGAGGTGTGTGTGTGTGTGTGTGTGTGTGTGTGTGTGTGTGTGTGTGTGTGTGTGTGTGTGTGTGTGTGAGAGAGAATAATTAGCTGCAGCCTCCTGCTTGCCTGTAATGAGCTCTGTTAGAGACTCGAACCTCAGCACCCTTTAAACAAGCGTCTGACTAAACCCGCTGAGCTCTCAGAGCGGCGTGGGCTTGCTTTCTGCCTGGTGTGTGTGCGCGCGTGTGTGTGTGTGTGTGCGCATGTTGCACTGTGGGATGTGGAGCGTTTTGTGGAAATGGCCTAATGGGGTTTGCAGCGGCCGTTGCAATTTCCCAGCCCATTATTACGGCTCTTACTCTGTGAGGCTGAAAGCAGCGCTCGGGTCACTTATGAGAGGATTCTGGGAAACGCAGACGTCACTAATAGCAGAACAAAAAGCTGATGGAAAATGTGTCAGATATTCACTGCTCACATGACTCTTCATCACTCTGTGATAGAGCAGAGATGGATCAGCTGCTCTGAGCATGTGCAGTGTCAGTCAGAGAAACCAACAAACCACCAACTCACCTGTTTGCATCATCAGGGGCGTGGCCTCTGTGACTGACAAGTGGATTGGGACACAGGCGGCTGTAGCTGCCAGCATTTTTAATGGCATCATGTGACCAATAACATGGCTGCTGTGAAGTCACTAACAGAAGGCGGAGCTCCAGCCTTTCATGGAGGCTCTGCTAACACGTGGCAGCGTGCGGCTGACGACCATCTTTTCTGGTTTTTATGTGACGGAGAACATCACGCTGAGCCCAGGAGCGTATGGTTGTTGTTGTTCTGCTCTCTGTCGTCTTTGGCGAGATGTTACTGACATACGAGAGGGATAGAGGTGGTCTCACGTCTGCCTGACCTCGGGCTGCTCCGGGGGAAGGCCTCTCTGCAGATTCGCCGTTCCCCTCCGAACGCTCCCGTGACCTTCGCTCTGTCACAGACGAGAATTTTCAGTCTCCGTCTGATTTCGTGCGGTGGAGAGCGATGCTGAGTAACAGGAAGGAGTGTTAGTCATCGCTGGACCGTGCGGTCTCACACACGCCGTCATTGGCTGCTTTTTTCACTCCTGAGGAAGGAGAAGCTACCTGCATGTAAAATATTTAGCATTTTCATATCACACGTTTCTTTGCACAAGTCCAGCAGAGGAAAAACCCGAGGGTGATGACGGCGGCGTCAGATGTTCTGCACGTGTGCAGTCAGAGCTCGCTTCCTGCTGACCGTGTCCTTACTTTTGGCGTCTTCGTTGTGCAACTCTGATTTACTGCATGAGTAAAGACGAGGTGAACGTTTGTCCACATCGCCGTCCCCGCTCTTATCTGTGAGGCCCCGCACACCTGAGGTCACCCCTCAGGTGTGCCTCTTTATTTTATTACACTGCCTTAAAGGCTGTGTGTGTGTGTGTGTCTGTGTGTGTGTGTGTCTGTGTGTGTGTGTGTCTCTGTGTGTGTGTGTGTCTGTGTGTGTGTGTGTGTGTGTCTCTGTGTGTGTGTGTCTGTGTGTGTGTGTGTGTCTCTGTGTGTGTCTCTGTGTGTGTGTGTGTCTCTGTGTGTGTGTGTGTGTGTCTCTGTGTGTGTGTGTGTGTGTGTGTTCTTATTGTTTTATGGTGCAGGTTCAGAGGACGTCCAAAGGTTGGCTCCATAAAGTGTCTCAATCTGAAATTTGTACCCATTGTTATCAGCTGCCCCCCTCAGAGGGAACATAACCCCCCCCCCCCCCCCCCACCCCCCCCCACCCCCACACTCACACACACACACACAGGTGAACAAACACCTGTTTGTTGAAGTGGGTGAGGGTCGCTGTGGGGGAGGTTGACAGGAAGAGGGGGGGGGGGGCGGTGTAACGAGCTGAAGGACGAGGTCACGCCGTCATGTCTAATCTGCACACGTGCAGTGAGTGTGTGGCGATGGCGGCGTGTCCGAGAATCAAGGCCTGTGATGCTTTTGATCTGCTGCTGATTTCATTAAAGGCTCAGTTCAGTCCTGACGACCCTCAGCTCGCCGACCCTCAGCTCGCCGACCCCCAGCTCGCCGACCCTCAGCTCGCCGACCCTTACACCGTCAAATCAAACGGGCAGCCCTGACGGAGTCCATCTCCAACCAATAATTGTGACGTGGCGAGCTCCACCATCATTCAGGTGCTGGTCCGCTCGCTGCTGTGGGCGGAGGCTGGGGTCCTGATGAGATTTTAGGAGCACTGAATGTGACCTCCATTCCTCGGCTGCAGCAGAAATGGTGGGTGGTGTTTGAGGGCGGAGGTGTTGGGGGTTCAAACAGCTTCAGTGTCACAGCGGTGTTTCTCATGTCTCCTGAGCTGCGGCGTGTTGGTGAAGAGCTCACGCTCGTGTCGGCGGGACACTGATGCCCGTCCCTCCGTCACTCGTGCTTCCTCCGTCGTTATCCCGATGAGTCGTTCGAGGCCACGGAGCTGCTCGGCTCCAGCTCGTCATGTTCCTGTGTTAATGCTCCGCCCTCCTCATCGCTCTCCGTTGTTCATGTTTTACTTCTCGCCGTGTGAAAACACGTGAATACGTGCGTGCAGAGTCGAGGCCGCTCAGTCGTCCTTCGGCGCTCCGGCATTGTTCTGTGAACAGAAGCGATGATACGCTCGGGTCAGCCTTTGTGGCGTTGTGTTGTCTTCGCTCCTTTTCTCTCTGTTCAATGTCGTATCTATTCACGCAAACACAAAGCGCAGCGCTCGTGTCCTCCCTCCGCCCCCGAGCGCCGCTTCCACACAAGCTTTCTGCAGCTTTTACTCTCAGGAACTTTTTCAGGGACGTGAAAGTTGGTGTAAAGAGGTGAGACACAGAGGGTCGAGGTCCTCGGGGGGTCGTCGTCCTTCCTGTCTCGGGGGCTCAGGCTGAGCTCTGATTGGTTCCAGGACTGCTCGTCCACTCTGTTCTGAATACGATGGCTTGGTTCTGCTTTCATGTGTCAATGACGCCTTCGGTCGTTAGAATCATGTGAGTAAGTAAGTAAAATTTATTTATATAGCACATTTCACAGATAAAAATCACAAAGTGCTTCACAATAAGATCAGACATAGAAGTTAAAATTAATTAAAAGCCCGTTTGTGTAAAAATGTCTTCAGCTGCTTTTTAAAGGAGTCAGTAGAGTCTAGACAGCGTAAAGACAACAGCAGGGAGTTCCACAGCCTTGGTGCCAGTGCCTGAAAAGCCCGATCCCCACGTGTTTTAAACCTAGTACGTGGGACCAACAGTGACCTCTGACCTGAAAACCTAAGTGCTCGGGATGAAGCATGAGGTTTCAACAGGTTAGAGATATACTGGGGAGCTTCACCGTGCAGAGCTCTAAAAGTTACAACTAAAATTTTAAAATGAACCCTAAAATTTACTGGCAGTGTCGAGTGTCGCGCTGTTCCTCAGGTGGGAGCATCAGGACCAGGTGAGGCTTTCTGGCGGATGATGGGAGGTGCTGTATCTGCAACAATGAGACGTGAGAGCTCACAGTCAGATTCCTGCTTTCTCTGAAGAAGAGCGTCGAGCTTCACCCCACACAGACCTGCAGTTTCATCTCCACTTCCTGTCTTTGATCGAGGATCAGACCACATTTTATCTTTCACCTCGACTTCATGGTTTTACTGTTTCATTTATCTCACTCACACCTACCTCTGTGTGTGTGTACAGACTAAAGGCGCTTCATTGAAGCCTAATTTGAACTAAAACTGTGATTCTGGTTCCTGATTTGTGCACTTTTGTTGCTGTTGCTGTTGTTGTAAGGGTGACTCCAGTATTAAACTCCATCAGGTGGAGGAGCTGGGCTGGGTGTCTCTGAGTCCACCAGGATGAGTTTGCTGTGCAGAGACTGCACGTCGTCACAGACGGAGGTGAGCTGTGACAGGCAGTCAAGTTTTACAGCGAGGTCATAAAGTTTGGTAAAGTGTGTGTGCAGACAGCAGATGGAGGCTGTGTGTGTGTGGGTGGATGTAAATGCAGCGCTGTCTCCAAATCCTGCTCCAGACTATTGAACCAACGGTGTCTGCCGCTGAGAAGCAGCCGCTCTTTATTCTCCTCCGGTTTATGTCTCTTTGATTTTTTTATGTCCTCTGACCTCCGTCAAACACTTTACGACAAACTTTATGAACAGCCTGAACTCCATTCCTCGTATTTGACTCCATACATTTCTCAGAAGTTTTCACATAAAAGTCGAGACGTCAGATTAAAGCAGCGAGGTCCGCCTCCCAAACTCCTGGCTGTTTTCGGATGCATGACGGCTAAATTTGAGCCTCTCGCTCCGTTTGTGTGTGTGTGGTGTGTGCATTTAAAATGACTCTGTGTCGGGGTTGATGTGACACACGTTTAGAAAACAGCCTTAAAAATCATAATTAAGTCATAATTTAAGCTGGACACAAAGTTTTATGGAGGGGAATAAATACAGCACTGTATTTATTCTGTGTAAATACGGAGGATGTGGGACTGTGGAGGGGGCGGGGTTACAGCAGAGGTCAGGACGTGCAGGGGTGCCAGGTTGGGATATAGTACCCTGGGGTGAGGTGTGGGTTGATAGCGAGGCCTTCGGGGTAGTTTGGAGTAGATGTGAGACGCTGGAGGAGAGAAAGGAACGAGCCAGCGAGAGATACTGGATATATTCATCAGCTCTGAGGGGGAGACGGGGGCTGACTCTGGAGGGGGTTTTGGCCATATGTGTGAAACATAAGAGGAGATTTATGAGCAGCAGAGATCAGAATCAGAGATGGTGAAGGTTTCCGGGATAAATGAGGCTCGAGGGGCGAGTTAGGAGCTGATACAGGACTGCTAGGAAGAGAGAAACCTGGGGAGGTGCGAGGGATGCAGAGCCAACCGCAAAGCTAGCGCTGTGTGTGTCTGTGTGTGTGCATGCACATGTGTGTGTGTGGCTGATGCTGCAGGAATGTGTGTGTGGGAGTGGTGCAGAGAGCGAGGTCGAGGAGGAGAAAGTCTCCACAGTCTGGGTCTTTGTAAGTGTGTGTGTGTGTGGGAGGAAGGCAGGGAGGAGCTCCCAGCATTGTCTTTCACCTCTCAAGGCCGCACACACACACACACACACACACACACACACACCCACACACACACAGACACACACACACACACTGAGACGTGTGGAGGACAGAGAGCTGAAGCGATGAGTGGGGTGGAGGAAGGAGACGTGAGGATGGTTCAGATAAAAACATGGCGGAGGGTTGGGGTGTGTCTAACGGCTGCTGAATGGCGCTCAAAACACAGACCACGCCCATCATTTGTGTAAGAGGCGGTCAGCTGAGGATGGACGCTACCTGAAACGCTGTGCGGTCATGTTTGTGGACGAGGTTAAAACACGCCCCTTCGCACACGTCGCGCTGACGGCTGGCTGTTTGTCGTCATCCCGAACTCTGGTTGCCTAGGTAACCCTCTCATATGTTTACCTCCTGTCTTTTCTCAGTCAGTGTTCTCCTTCGTGCTCACTTGTGAGTTTCCTGACCCTGACGCCACGCTGCCGCTCGTTGCTGCTCCAAAGATCGGTGAGTGTTTGAGGAAGTGTGCGAGATCCACAGCACGGCTTCATCCTCGGGCCGTTCTCTACCTAGGTGTAGAGACGCCCAGCCCCGCCCACCCAGCCTGGCCCGGTCCACCCAGCGCTACATATGACAGCAAAGTCTGATTTATTTCAGTCAACTAAACGTTTACAGATTGTCTTATTGTGAAAGGTGTCTGCTCCGCTCTTCCTCCCAGGCGTCGACATTTCGTCATGTTTTCATGAGAAGCTAGCTGCACCGTTTCCCGGCGGCAGACCACACATGCACGTCTAACCACCAGCGAGGTCACTACGCAGCATCTGAATGTGCTCCTCGGACATGAAAACATTTCGTGGCTGCTTTTGTCTTTGAAATGGTCACATGGGCTGTGGAGGCTCAGTTAGGAGGTCGTCATCGCAGTGACCTCTGGGGTTCTTTCATTGGTCGATTTCGTCTGAGCTTCACTAAAAGGACACAGAGCTCGCTTTGTTCTAGAAAACACTGAAAGCCAAACATGCTAACATGAGCAGCAGATTGTCGGTGCAACAGCCCTCGTCAGAGGCAACAGGAAGTGCGAGTCAGGATGCGCACGTATTACTGCGAGGTTACGCCATCAACCCCAGCCTCGGTCTCAGGTGAGTCAAGCTGCGGGTTTAACACGTGTCGCCTTTTTCACGGCGGAGGCAGGAGAGGAGGGAAGAACTGCAGTTTGGATAATGAGAGGAAGAAAGTAGGAGGCAGGGAGCAGCAGAGGTGGAGATCAGACACACAAACAGAATGATGATGAGAGAATTTAAACGGGGAGATAAAGGCAGGAGATGTCAGAGGAATACACCGAGCGCTGACTGATGCCTCTTTGATTTACATACTGCTGCAGAATAAGGAGGAGTACTTTGAACTGTGGCCGTGATAGATGTGCACTTTGGTACGCATCCTCTTTGAGATGACGCAGAGGAAGCCTCAGCACCAAAGAGAACCAGCGTGAATCACTCTGATGTTAGTCTGAGCTGAGAATCAGACGTTCCTGTCCAACGAACACCGCTGACAGCAACATCCTCGATTCACTCAGGAATTTCCTCTGTAAGATGTCACAAACTAGATGATTCTGAGCTCAAAGCGGCAAATTCTCAGAGCTCAGAGGGAGCCAGCGCAACCAGGTCCCTCTGAAAATGGCTGTGGTTCATTTATCAGCCTCTAATCAAAGGTTGCTGCTGATGAAGACCAGCAGAAGAACTGAAGATGAACATCAGTGTGGACTCACGCTGGTACACTGCCCTGTGACACTGGTGCTGGTTGATCAGCTCAGCATGACTCTGTTAGGCTGGATGAATCTGGACAAGTCAGTTTGTTAGCTTGGTTCATGAAGTACCTGGAAAACAGGCGCTGACAGTTTGGGCCAATCAGCCAACGATCGCTAGCTTGTCTACTTCAGCGTGCATGCTAGTTTTAGCTTGGTTTGGCGTGCATGCTGGCGTTAGCTGATACTGGGCAGAAGAAGTGCAGGTCTGGTCAGGCTGGATCCCCAAATCAACCAAAGCTCCTGCTCATGCTGACCCTGCTGCTGCTCTTTTATTGGTCACGGTGTTTATGGGAGCATCGTTTAGTTGCAAATCAAGCAAGTCCGGAAAAGTGTTTACATCTGTAGACCTCCAACGGCTGCCCAAAAATCCCAACTGATCCATGGGAGCGTGACGTTTCCCCGCACAGGAGGTGTGATGGCTGCTGAGGGCAACAGAGAGGCCTTTTGTTTTAACTCATTCATGCTGGTTACACACAGCATGTGATCCGCTCACACATGCTGTGTGTGAGTCACAGTCAGCTTTGTGTGTTCATGTTGTGCGCTGTGCTCCTCACATGTGCGTGGCGACAGGATGATGCTGACAGTGGCTTCATTGGATGATGTGAGGAGCAGTAAAGTAATGACAGGACCATCGCTGGTTTTATCTTCAGCTCACAGCTCGGGTTTAGCTCTGGTTCTCTGTATAATATTACCCAGAATACTGTTGCTGTTAAAAACCCTGTTAGTGGATCTCCACAGCTTGTGTTTGCACCACCTTGGGTGGGTCTTTGTGGAAGTTACTGAAGCCTGAGGTTCCCCTGATGCATCCATCAGTCTGAGTGAGTGAGTGTTTGGATAGATGAAAGTTCTTGTACTTTCTTCTCTACCAACAGCTCACAGTTGAAAATCACTGGTCTGTTCCATTATAACTGTAACAGGGATGCTGTGAATGTAAAGCTGCCCGGCTAACTGGTCGTAGTTTGAACTGTGGAACATGTCAGAGCTTTGCTTTCACTACATCGTTTACCGTTGGCTGAAGTCACTGCTGCCTGCACTCGGATATCACGTTTAGCAAACTAGCTTCAATTTACACGAGACAGATGAAAGAGCGCCTCAGCTTCCTCTAATGTTGGCCCTGCTTCTGACCCTGCTTCTGACCCTGCTTCTGACCCTGGTTCTTCCTGCTTCTGACCCTGCTTCTGACCCTGGTTCCGACCCTGGTTCTGACCCTGCTTCTGACCCTGCTTCTGACCCTGGTTCCGACCCTGCTTCTGACCCTGCTTCTGACCCTGGTTCTTCCTGCTTCTGACCCTGGTTCTGACCCTGGTTCTGACCCTGCTTCTGACCCTGCTTCTGACCCTGGTTCCGACCCTGCTTCTGACCCTGGTTCCGACCCTGGTTCTGACCCTGGTTCGTCCTGCTTCTGACCCTGGTTTGCTGTAGTGATTAATGGACTGAGCTGAGGCTCGGTGATACTGTTTGGTGCTGACAGACCCGCCTGCTGGCTGCTGGAGGCAGGCTCGTTTGTTCAGTGACTTCAGAATCTGTTCACACATCAGAAATAAAGTATTTAACACAAACATGCTGGGAATTCCACAAAATGCCGACATTGTGAATCCTAACCTTGATGGTTTCAATAATGTCACACAGGAAGAAGAAGACATTTTTCAGAAAGAGGACGTGTTTCTTTAGTCTTTAGTCTCCGTGTCTGGAATCGTCTCCGAGCTCGGTGCAGAGCGTCAGTCTCGCACAGGCTGCTGCGTTTCCTTCCATTTATAAGGAAAAAATCAATTTTAAGCTCAGAAACAAAACTGAGACAAATCAGATCAGTGAAAAGGCAGCAGCACTGAAAAAGCCTAATGATGGAGACAGACCCATATCTGCTCAGCAAGGAAGTCATTATCTTACATTAGACAAGTTTCATTGATATAAAGTCACTTTGTCCCGCCTGATGGGAGAATACGAAGGGCGAGAGCAGCCCACGGCTGGGCGGGGCAGACACGAAGCCTGAGGGAGAAACGAGGCAGAGTTTAACTGCGACCGAGTCGATCTGCTCGCCATCTCCAAAAGACGAGGAAGAAGAGAACGAGCCGGAAACAAGAGACGTCCCGGCCGAATCCTCAGCAGCGGCTGCTCGCGCTCCCCAGCACACATCAGCTCCACATCAGTCTTTCATGTCTAACCCCAACATCATAAAGCAAACCTAATTTACCGTAAGTCAATACAGCCCCCGGCTGCAGGTGGTGCGTTTACGTGTTTCTGTAGAACACGGACACGGCAGCGCTCAGGAGGAGAGTCCACCTGCTCCACCTGCTAGCGCCACCCGGGAACATGAAGACACATTTGTCTGCGTCAGGTTTCATTTAGGATCAGCTGGGAAAAGTCAAACCTGCACCCGTCACTGCGTGTGTGGCCTCGTCACAGCCTGAGACACACACACACACAGCAGTGATTTAAAGCTGACCAATGACGGAGCAGCTCTCATCTGGAGAGGTGATGCATGAAAGCGTGCAGGTGTGTAACGAGAGGACACATTCACTCCTCGCCGCTGGTGAGAGGAACGTCAAACGCAGAAACGCTGACGGCGCTGCCGCTCGGGGAAGTAGGTCATCGGGGCAGTGATGACCTCGCTCGCTATTAATAAACACAAACAGACATGAGTCACGTGACTTCCTGCTAAAGCTGCCTCGCTCAGCAATGAACGGGCTGACTGTGGACGCCTCAGGAAGGAGGAGAGAGGATGAAGAATAAACAAACAACCCCTCCCACCCAAATATAGAAATCAGCCTGCTGAGGAAGAGGATGGGGGCAGAGCGAGGGGAGAGGATGAAGGCGAGGCAGAGGGAGAGGAGGGTGAGGAATCATGTGATCAGTGCGAGGGAAGAGCCGGGACGTGTTCTGCCAGGATCGCCAGGCAGGACGAGGCATTCGAGGCCTGCAGGAATTCTGGATACACGGTTCAGCTCATGTCCACATTCATAAAGAGATCTTTGTTTCTGGTGTTTCACGAGTTTTCATACTCGTTTCTTGTTTCCTCTGTTATTATTATTAATAAATTATTAATAAATTTACTAATAGTTGACTATTTATTATTAATAAGTCATCGTTAATGTTAGGGTTAGGCCATATTTCAGTAAGCAGCGCCATAAAAAACAGAATAATCCTTCAGTGATCAATATTCAGATTTCTTTCCTCAAACGTGACTTCAGATTCATGTTTTCCTGCTGATACTTTCAAAGTAAAATGCAGGGGAAGACATGAGAGGGCTGGAGTGATGTCGGCTCAAACGTCGACTTCCTGTCCGCGGTAACATTGTCGAGGCGCAGTAAGCTCTGCTCTCCACGTGTGTGACATCGAGTGAAAGCGCCTGCCTGAGCCCCGCCCCCTCTGCATCTCTTCCTCCATCCTCCTCCTTTGTCTGGCGCCTCCCTCCCCTCACCCACTCAGGAACATCGACGGCTCTTTGCCTCCTCGCTACAGGCTCTGTGGGGGGTTCCTCCTCTCACAGAGGAGGTGCAGCCTCCGGAGGTGCAGGTGGAGCTGTGGAGATGTTCCCGTAATGTGAAACGTGTGATGAATTATACACAGTCGAGAGATAAATGTGGCGCTCACGCGTGTTTTTAAAGCCTCGTGTGCTTGATCTCAGGCCTCTGTGCAACAACCCCTGTCACAGCAACACACACACACACACACACACACACACTAATTAAAAATAGCCTCCAGTATCCGGGCTTCTTTGTCCCGATTGAACCAAACCATCTGTTTTTTAATTAAACTGCAGATTTGATTGTTTTTGTCTCTTTTTACTTTAACACAAACCATCAGAAACCATCAGGTCAGTGATAGATGAACCCACGCCGTGCTGCGTTCAGGGTCTGCTGTACGTGTGTGGAACTGACTTCCTGTTGGTGTGTCATAGCAGCTCGGAGATTACATCATGTGGTTAAAAACCGTTAATGTCAGAAACTGATGTATTAGTGTCAGTCTGCAAGTCCGTTTATTTGTCCTAAAACCTAGGACAAATAAACACACAGACTCTGATAAAACTGTTTGTGTGATTATTACACGTTTAAAGGAAAGGAGCTGGGCTCGTCAAACATGTCGAGCGTGTGCACAAAGCCACGCCTCCTGCCGCTCGTCTCAGGAGCAGAGGCGGGACATCGGGAAGCGAGTGCAGGGATGTGATGGATGGAAAGATGGACTGGATCGCTGACACGGTCTGCCACCTTCCCTTTGCTGATCGGGCTCGATTAATATTGCATGACGAGGACAGAGGGGAGAAAATACTGCGAGGCATCGCAGCAGCTCAGGTGCTGCGCATGAGCCGTCCACGTATCAGCTTAGAAACACCACAGACTGTATATAAAAGATGCACACGCCCCAGGAGCCCTGCAGGGTCACCAGTTTGCTCTTTGGAGTTCGCGCAGGGACGACCCGTCTCCTCTCCTTTGTCTCCTCGTCCACCTTCTTTATTCCAGGTGTTCGCTCCTAGTTTTGACTCCCTGATCAGTATGAGCACAAAGAAAGTGACAAAGTAAAACAGGAAGTGACACAAGGAGGTGAGCAGCAATAGACACAAACATGGAAGACCAAAGCGCAGACATGCTTTTATTTTGTTGACACTTCCTGTGTGTGACTGCAGGCTGCCGTGAGCAGCAGTGTGTTTGTCATCTTTCACGTGATTTTACTCGTTGGCCGGTTTGTCCTGATGCGAGGCTTATGCTTTTTTCTGGGCGGAGCCACAACTTTGTGACTCGAGGGCATGCAGCGTGGTGTACCGAAGTCTGCGGTCTGTCAGAGTTATTGCAGAGCATTACAGAGCAGGGAGTTATTTTGGGTGAACACTGGTCCCTCTGTACTGGCAGAAAGGCTGCCATCGCTCCAGGCCTGCTCGCCATCTGACCCATGAACCTCCACGGCCTCCATCAGCTGCCCCGCCCACAGAGGGAAGTGGGTGAGAGGGGAAGGAAGAGGAACACACACCGGAGGACAGAGTGTGTGTGTCGTGCTGGCATGGTGGCTCGCTCACTGGCGTTGTGCTCGTCCCATCCTATTAGCTGGTTGACTGAGTGCCCAGATCCTGCATTACTGCGCTGACTGTGGATTACGGCGTGACAGCTATTATCTCACCTCATTATCCTCCACGCCTGAGATGATGAATTTCATCATGGCGTGAAACAGTGACCCGGGCTTTCCCCCGCCAGTTTGGCTCAGTGGGTTTGTGTAATTCACTCAGTGGAAAACTGGAGCAGTGATGCTAAATATTTCATCCACATGTTTGGATCGCTGCCACCATTAAAGGCAGAAGACACCATCATCCATTAATTCTTAATGACAGCTCCCACACACACACACACACACACACACACACTGCAGCTGCAGGAAGGACTGTGGATTGTTTTCAATTCAGAAAGTTTCATGTTTTTCATTTAAGATGATTAAATCTGTGAACACGCGTCGACCTGCAGAGCTGAAAAATGAAGCACCCAAACCTGCAGTTTCACTGACGTCCAGCAGAGGCAGCAGAGAGTCAGACCCAATAGACTCCCATGTTAAACATGTTTACAGCCTGACACACGAACTGATTTTTAATGACATCATGTGACCAATAATATGGCTGCTGTGAGGTCACTGTACTAACAGAGGGCCCAAGAAGGCGGAGCTCCAGGTTTGTGAGTGATATTTGGGGATTTTCATTGGATGTTACTGATTAGCAGTTATGCCCCTGTACAGTCTATGCCAACCAAGCTAGCTAGCATTAGCTGATAATGTACCACTCCACCCCGTCATCCAAATAGTCACTCCATAAAAACACTTGGAAATTGAGTAGACGGTGTAACGACCATCTTTAATATACAGTATATGATCCTGAGCTACTGTGAGAGTGTCTTCATAAATTGTAGGGCGATCGTGGCTCAAGAGTTGGCAGTTCGTCTTGTAATCGGAAGGTTGCCGGTTCGAGCCCCGGCTCGGACAGTCTTGGTCGTTGTGTCCTTGGGCAAGACACTTCACCTACCGCCTACTGGTGATGGCCAGAAGGGCCGATGGCGCGATATGGCAGCCTCGCTTCTGTCAGTCTGCCCCAGGGCAGCTGTGGCTACAACTGTAGCTGCCTCCACCAGTGTGTGAATGTGAGAGTGAGTGAAGAGTGGAATTGTAAAGTCCTTTGAGGGCCCCGAAAAGCGCTGTATAAATGCAATCCATTATTATTAATAATAATATTAAACAGCAGTGATAGTCCTGGTGTCTGCGCATTGATTTAACATGATGTAAACATAATCATGGAGTTCTCACTTTAACCTACTGAGTCATCTTCCTGTCTGTGCTGAAACAGGGAGGATCCATGAGGCTCCTCATCTGGGTGCTGTATTGTGTAGCATGATGCTGCATGTGATGCATCCCCCCGAACACACACACACAGGTTTGGGTATCCAGTGTCCGACCCTCGTGACCGTTTGGGTGTGTCTGAGCGGCACAATGAGCCAGTGTGCATGTGCGAGCCTCTGCAGGGCACAGAGAGCACACACGCTACAGTGTTGGCTAACAAAGGACGCGTGTCTGTGTGTGTGTGTTAGCAGTGGCAGGCTGTGACAGCCGTGTCTTTGTTACTCCTCTGCTGACTGTACCATCCTCCTATTCTGCTCTGCTGACCTACACCCCGTCTACACACACACACACACACTGCTGTTGGTTCTCGTCCTGTTGTCAGGTGGTTCCCAGCTCAGGTGTGGGAATCTTCTCTGATGAGATGTTTGCAGGTTTTCTGTTTGTGATGTCATGCTGTGGAGCCGCTGGAGCCAGAAACTACAGAATGGAAAGAGCATCACTGGTTTCCAATCTGAAGGCTTGCAGGTTGCTGACCATGGCTTCGTAACCTCTGGGACGTGCATGTTATGGTTTTTGGTGTTGTAGTTTGTGCGTCTGACTAAACGTGTGAGACTCTGTGCAGGCGTCCTCGTGCCTCTCAGCTTCTGGGACCTTTCATGTTTCTCCTACATGTGTGAGGATGTCAGAAGGTCATGAGACTGGTCCTGCTTGCTCTGGATGTACCCAGACTTTCTGTGGTGGGGTATTCGGGTTCCATCATCCAGTGACCGTCACTGGGGCAGTTCAGGTGTGGGTCATATGGAAAAAGTCCCCACTCCAGGTTGGAGGACGCTGTTGAAGATGAAGGTGAAGCTGCTGGTTTACTGCTCGATCTTCCCGTCAGCTGTGGGTCTGCGAGCGTCCTCAGAGGAGAGCTGCTGCTCCATCACACTGAAGGGAACGGATGCTGGACACCGCCCAGGTGAAGCGCTTCAGGCATGTCCTACCTATAAATACCCGGGTCAGACTCAGGGAGACGCCTCAGTGTCCCCACAGAGGAGCTGGAGGTGGATGCAAGCTCGCTGCTGTGACTCGGCAGAGTGTCTGTGAGACACGAAGGTCCATGCTGTTCATGGAGGCCATCAATTCCTCGTTAGGGGTCCACCCATCACGTCTCAGCTGCCATGCTCTTATGACTGACAGGTGGGAACCCCACCCAGCTCCTCCTGATGTCCACATTCGTGACAGAACCGAGCCCTGCAGGACAGAATCTCCATCACTTCTCCTCCTCCGCCTCATTAGGGCTGAGGCGTCAGTGACGGCGCTTCAGCAGGAAGAAGAGAGGAGGACATACAGCCGAGAGATGAAACCAAGGCTCAAACAAATCTGAGCGATGAGCGGCAGAAAGCGATGCGGTTCCCTGACGGTCGGAGCTGCGTCTCTTCATCACCATCCATCTCACTGATCGGGCTTTTAGCTGTCGCTCCTCTCTGTGCTCGTCTTTTAAAACACATCATCCATCTCCAGCCGCCTTCCTGTTTCCAGTGCCGCCGCCCTTAAGAGCAGTTTAATGTCTTCATGCTGTTTCCATTTGCTCTGATTTTATAGGTCAGGGAGGAAGCGACGGTCTGTCAGACGCGCCGATGCCCGAGATGTGGCTCCGGTGAATGATGACGACCGCTTTGGTGTGTGATTGCACGACGGCATGTGCTTCTGACGGCCCGTCAAATAATAATGCTGTTTAATCAAAGGTCCCCTCTCCCCGTGGGGTGGCATTATTGGGACGCTGACTTGACCCCACAGCACCGACCCTTCCTGACCCCGAGCTTCAGGACAGAGAGCATCCTGAAGTTCTGGCGTGCACAGGTTCCTGCAGGCTGGTTCTCCTCGTCTTTGTCTGTATTTCCACAGTTCAGTTGATTCATGTCTCTGTAAAGATGCTCGTCATACGTGTGCCTGACAGTGTGGATCTTTTAGTTTAAAGCGACTAGAAATCAGGCTGGAAACAACAGCCTGATGTTGATATGCTCTTTTTGTTCTTGTTCATATATTAGACATGATAAAGTTCTTTATAATAAGCTCAGTGTATGTGCAGTAATCCCTGTGTGATGGGAAAGCCCCGCCCACCTGCTGCTCAAACTGAGGGGCAGGGATTCAGAAGACAAGGGGAGGAGCCAGAGGGCCTGGTCATGTGGAGACTGCTTTTAGTTGTTGTCAGATTTGACCCTGCTGGACAAACTGGTCCATGTGAAGGTTCATTAGTGGTTCTGCAGCCAGAGGAGCTGAAAGCAGCATCACTCTGCAGGTGGCTGTGCTCACAGTCACACAGCCACGAAAGACAGTGTGTGAACTCCTCCCACCGCCAAGATAACCAACAAATCACAACAAAACAGCTGGATGACTGAATAAATCATTCATCTGAGTTACACAACCAAAACTGAGAAAGGCGTCAATGAAATGAAGGAAATACAGGAACACAGAAGTAACTTATTACTGATGTGTTGATTGATTAATACGTTTATTTACCGTGAATAAAACACCGAGCAGTAAAGAGACAACAGGAGGGATGAATCTGTTCATTTCTCACGTTTGGCCTTCCGTAGATCTGTGTGTGTGTGTGTGTGTGTGTGTGTGTGTGTGTGTGTGTGTGTGTGTGTGTGTGTGTGTGTGTGTGTGTGTGTGTGTGTCAGTGGGAGCGTTGCTGTCATCACCAACATTGCAGCGGATGGTGGGTGGGGTGGGGTGGGGGGTGTTGCTATGACGATGCCTGGCGGGGCAGGGCGTCGCCGGGCGTCAGGCGCTGAGAACTAGTGTGCAGCTCCTGCTGCGTCTTAGCGGGATAATCCAGTGTAATCCCACGCAGGGGAGTCACGGCCCACCACATCCTCCTCCTCCTCCTCCTCTTCCTTCTTTCTTTCTGTCTCCCTCCTCCTCCCCTGGGACAGGTGGCTGAGGAGGAAGAGGAGGAGTGAAGGAATTAGCATCTGTTACCGCTCTCGCTCAGGTCGGCTCCTCTGAGGGGAGCACGGGGGGAGGACAGCCTCTCGCTGTCGCTGCGAAGCAAAGCCTCAAATGAAAAACGACAGGAAATGACCCATTGGAGCCCCCCACCCCCTCCACCGCTGCCTCTCCCTCCATCATCTACCTCGCTGAACCAGTCTCCCTTTTCCTCCCGTTTCCTGGCGTCTCTCTGGTTCTCCTCCTCCTCCCCCGCCCGTGCTCCTACTCCTCTCCTCGGTGTGGAGCCTGCTAATGACACCAAAATCAATGTGGTGCTGCTAACAGCTGACAGATAATTGTGTAAACGTAGAAAGGAAAACGCGCTCGCAGTGTTTGTGTGAGCGTGCGCGTCTGCATCCAGCTCATCGTCAGGGTGGAGCATAAACATGGGCTGTGGGAGGGGCTGTGGGAGGGGCTGTGGGCTGTGGGAGGGGCTGTGGGAGGGGCCTGGGCTGTGGGACGGTCTGTGGGCTGTGGGAGGGGCTGTGGGAGGGTCTGTGGGCTGTGGGAGGGGCTGTGTGTGACAGGTGTGGATGTACAGGTTTCCCTCTGGAACATCTTCGCACCGCTGTCATAGATCATGTCGGATTCACAGCAGCTTGCTGCTAAACTCCAGAGGATGTGATGCCATCGCTCTAATCAGCAAACGACACAATCACATGACCAAAACGCTAAAAGCGTTTAGAGAAGGGGGGCGGGGTGTTAGGGGTAAACAGGAAGCGCAATCACTTCAGGTTTCACGAGTCCAGGTCTTTGTTGTTGTCACAGCCACACCGACCTCACCTGGTTCATAACATTTTAATTAGACATGAGTCGCACACGTACGTGTTTAAAAGGACGGCGGCGAGCTAGCGGCGGCGTGGTGCTGAATATGTTTGCTCCATACGACAAAAAGCCACGAATGTGCTTTATCCACAGCCGCTGAGGACGACCCTCGTGTCATCATGTCAGAGTGTGTGAGTGTCGGGCTGAGAGGAGGAGCTTATTTCCACCGCAACGGTGCGTGTGCAGCCCTCTGTGTCCTCAGTCTTTATTTCCACCGCAGCGTAGAAACAATCGTCCTAATTAACGCCCAGTTTAAATCAAAGACCTGCGTCACCGCAGCAGATGGTTTACTGTTGGGCGCCGCTGTGAGATTTGATATATCTCAACATGATTCTGAGATGGGACTGCCTCAGCTGATTTATGTGTCAGTCTTTAATTAAAGGGCTGTTGCTCTGAGGCTCACCCTGTGAGTGCATCTCCCAGGATGAAGAGGACATGTTTCCAGTGTGAGGTAAAGCCCGTATCAGTGCGGGATCCAAGAAAACTGTGAAAACTGGAAGATGGAAGCTAACCTGAAATCTAAAAACATACGTCTGAGTGTCGGCTGTGGAGCGGTGTTGATGGAAGCTCCTTGGTCACGTCTGAGCTCTGCAGCTGTGGGGCTCAGTTTGACCTCAGCAGAGAGGCTGCTTGCTAAAACGACGCCGACCTGGTGTGTGGTGCGGGTGTCGTCCTTTATGATACGTGACGGGCGTTCATGCTCACTGAGCGCCGGGTGGACGGACATGCAAAGAGAGTTTCTAATTATTAAACGGCGCGCGAGGCGGATAACGAGACGCTTCATGTCGAGTGCTAAAATGTTCCACACACAGAAGCACAGAGGCGTTTCTACTTTACCCTCCGTGATTTCGCCTCAGTCAGCGGCTGTTTCTTCACATTCTGCGATGCTTCATCCTGGAAGCTTTCAGCTCATTTTTAAATAAAACTTTAAGACGAGCAAAGTCGGACTCGAGAGCTCGACCTCGTGCTGCTGCAGGCGGAATCAATCTGCCGATGTCCCAGATCTGACAGGCCGGACAGCATCGTCCTCCTCGGTCTACGCGAGCGTGGTCTCGGGCTGCGTTTTTGAGCCTCGGCCCTGCATTTGTCACTGCTCCGCGTCCTGTGATGGAAAACGGGACGTTTTGCACGCCGTAAATGCACAAAAGCACACGCTGGCGGTGGCCTGCATTTCCAGGTCAGCTGATGCAGCATCGTCCTCCTCCTGCTCCTGCTCCTCCTCCATGCACCTCCCATGGATTCACAATCAAACAGACTGTCAAACTTGTGGTTCACCTGTGCGCTCCTCTCAGGGGTGTGTGTTAATGATGCGAGGAGACATTTGTAACGCTGAGCGCTGATATGCATCGCAGCGGCTGCACCGCGGCCCGGGGGGGTGATGGAGGAGAAGCATGAAGGGGAGGTGGAAGGTGACGTTTGCTGCACTTGAGTTTGTCCTTGAGGAACAAACCCCGCTGAGCCTGAAGGTGCGGGCTTCACAGTGGCGTTTAGTGACTATAGCTCGACCTTCGTCTTCCTCATCTTCCTCCCGGTCTGTCTGACCTCTAACCTGTTTCCTCCGCAGAGGGCGCAGGTGTACTGCTGCCAGGTCAAAGTTCAGTCACAGCTGCCTTATTTTCAGAACATACAGTCAAATAGGCTCTTTTACATCCTTCAAAATAAGATAAGAGACACTTTATTCGTCCGCATAAAGAACGGCCCAGCTCGGAAACATGGCTGTTCTCTGTGTACCTGCTCGTTAAGCTCGTTATGACAAAGTTGTCTTTAAGCTGGAGGAGCACAGGCAGCTTGTTTCAGACAGCTGCAGGATCAGGGAAAGAAGGATTATTTTGAGCTGTGAGTCTTGCAAAGCTTCTCTGAATAGTCAAAAAGAAGGAGCTTTAAGTGTCACAATAAAAGCCTGTCCTGGTTTCCTCCGGGGATTCCAGCTTCCTGTCGTCAGTGCAAGTCGGATGAAAATGCTGTGGGAACGTTTGGAAATGTGAGTTTAAGTGTTTAGTGAGGACAACGCTCCTCCTCCTCCTGCTGTTGGCTGTAAGGAGCAAATACTGATGTATCTGAAACTGAACGCTCCATCAGGAACACTGGACTGTTTCCGTACATGTGCACGTGAGTCTCAGCCGTTAAATCTTTGGGTCTTTCAAAGCAAACATCTCCACAGACAGCGGCTCAGTGTTTACAGGGATCCAGAGAGGGGGAGGAGTTTCAGTGTGCACGAATCGGTGCTCAGGATTGGCACAACAGACGGATGAAGGAAGGGAAGATAGAGAGAGGGAGGACCACTCCCTGTTCAGCCAGTGTGGACAGAGAAGAGACAAAACAGAGCGGAGAAGAAACCCCGTCACGGTGTGGGGATGGTGGTCCGGCAGCTGGGGGGGATTTGTGAGGCAGCATCAGGAATTAGGTTGTCCTTCGTTTCCACGCATGAATACTCCTCACACATATAAACAAACAAACAGCGCCGGGCAGGCTTCCCCCTCCCCTCCCCTCCTGGATGTGCTGGATGTGAATCTAAATGCTGCGAGCTGATTGGTCAGTAAACTCCAACTTTACTCCTTTCAGCTCCGCCTGGATAAGAAACGAAGTGATAAACAGTTTAAAGGACTCTCTCTCCTCCCCCTCCCCCTCCTGACCTCTTTGCTGCTACACCTTCCTCCTTCACTCCCCCACCCCACCCCACCCTCCCTCTCCTCCTCCCTCTCCATGCAGCAGTTTGGGCTCCACCCCTCTGTCACCCCCAGCCCCCACCCTGACCAACTGACACCACCTCCGCCGTCTCCACTCTCTCTGCCTCACAGTCCAGCCTCCTCCTCCTCTCCTGCTTCTCTCCATCCTTCAATTATCCGTAATTTTCCTCACTTTGCATCTTTTTCAGCTCGTTCAGACGCTCTGGCTCTTTCTCCTCCGCCGTCCTTTCGTCTCTAATTAAATCCCAAATTGGAGGAAAATGTAGGCTAATGTTTCAAATGTGGCTCCTTTGTGTGTCTGTGAGTGCGCTGAGCAATGAAAGGCCGGCGGTGCATCCATCCCGCCTGCTCGGCACAAAGCAGTTATTCCACGATCACTTATTTAGGAGCCCGTCGGCCTGAGCGGGGAAGGATAAGCGGACGGTTTAGCAGCAGCGGGGCACAGATTCGTTTCCGTGAGCCAGACGCAGAGCTGCACTCCATCCTGCACGCCGCAGCGTGTCACGATTATCAGCCACAGCTCACAGTCAAAGGCAGGAATGTAGGCGGTCTGCTCACATTTCTGCTCGTCTTCATCTTTGACCCAGCAAACATGGACATGTTGTGGCTGTTGTTGTATGGAGGCCTAAAACAGCAAAAATGACATTAAACATGTCCTTAAATGCACCAAACTGACACTAGGTGCAGGTGTTTGCGACACGATGTTTATCATCTCTTTGCATTTTATTCTTTTTATTTTCCTCAGAATGAATCATTTTTATATTTTCCTTTTATATTTTATCGCATGTATTGCTGCGTCGTTCGAGGCAGTGTGAGACTGGCTGTTGATTTATTGATTTAACTCAGAACAGCTGATGTAATGCAGGTGAAAATTTAAAAAAAAAGAAAATTAATGGGGAATTAATTAAAATTAAATATAAACAAAATGAAACAAATCAGTTTATCTCTCACTTGAATGAATTATTAAATGCCAA
The DNA here is from genome assembly GCF_036321145.2 of Pelmatolapia mariae. NCBI lineage: Eukaryota > Metazoa > Chordata > Actinopteri > Cichliformes > Cichlidae > Pelmatolapia > Pelmatolapia mariae. Next base: position 1,023,941 of record NC_086244.1, on the reverse strand, counting down.
CATTATTAATTGTACTCTTGTTGAGATTAATAGCTTATTAAGTTTTTTAATCTACATGTTGGCAGTTTCAGACACTCCGGCCTGTCAGATGTTTGTGAGCTCAGGCTGCGGACTGTTTAAAACACTGTTTGTGACACTTTCTTCTCCTCTGGGATCTTTGTGATGTCATAAAGCCCCACCCACCTGCTCTTTGAGCTTGTGTAAACGTTAAGTTAAAAGGAGAGGAGCTCAGGCAGCTTGTTTCAGACAGAGGCTCCAGGTTCAGATAAAGAAGGATTATTTTGAGCTGTGAGTCCAAGAACAAAAAGAAGGAACGTATATGGTCTCGTATGAAGATGATGATGATGGCGTAGGAGTATGAAGAGTCTGATGACTGCTCTGAGTTGATTCCAGCTCGTAGTTACGTCACGAATAGCAGGGAGAAGCTGCTGCACCTGACCACACCTGTGTAAAGCTGATGGAGGCAGAGAGGTTTCATCACTGCAGTTTATCGTGTTGTCCACGGAGCACTGAAACATTAAAGACAGCAGAAGGAGTCTGAAGGAGTCTCAAAGCCTGAGGTGGTTTTCTTCATGAAGCAAGGATGCCACCTGCTGGACAAGCGATGAGTTTCTGCTCTGGAAAGTGTCTTAATGTGAGATCTGTTATATCAATGACTGATTTATAGCAGTAGCTGTGTGTGTGTGTGTGTGTGTGTGTGTGTGTGTGAGTCAAACACACTGCACTGTGATGCTGCACAGATCTGTGATTGATTCGTTGACATTTGGTTAGCCAATGAGTGATCAGTGTCACAGTTAGACCCGCCCCCATACTCACATTCAGTTTAATGAAACGATGCAGCACGTCTCCACAAACCAGCAGGTCACATGACACACGTGTTTGCTACTGTGTGTGGGGCGGGGTCAGGTTGGAGCCTCTGGTGGACGTTAGAGGAACTGCAGTTTTTATGGGAACGTCGCTCTTCCTGTGAGGAGCGGCGTCTCTGTGTGAACTCGTGAAAGTCATCAGTGAACGCTGTCAGTCTGACCTTTAACCCTCCCGTGTCTCTTCTTTCAGATGATTCGTCCTCAGAGAGCGGCAGTGGAAACGGCCTGCCCGCCCTGACCCCTCCCTCCTCTGCTGTGACAGATGGCGCCGTAGTCAGGGAAACTGAGGTTGTGAATGGAAACGGTGGCCCCGCCCCTCTCGACTTCAGCAGGCCCACTTCCTCTTCCTCATCCTCTGAGGACCAGCAGCCGATCAACCTGAGTGACCCGCCTCCTCAGCGCCTGCCCCTGCCCGCCTCACACCTGCCCATCACTGTCTCAGCGGCGGCCGCGGCGCTGCTCGGCGCGCTCCATCCCAGCGCGCCCGAGGAGCTCCGCAGGAAGTACCCACTGGCTGCCAAACCTCCTCTGGCTCCACATCCCGCCCTGCCGCTGCCCCTGCCGCACACACACGCTCCTCACAATGCACACACCCCCAACACGCAGTCACACACACACGCGACCGAGCTGCGACTGGACCGCGACGGCAGGGAATATGGCGGCAAGGTGAGACACACGCCTCCTGTACTTCTGTAGCTCTGTTTAACTCCGGCTTTTTCCCGATCGTGGAACGCTCCATCAGGAAGATGGAGGCATTCTGTGTCGTTGTGCTTCTGCACGCTACGACTTAAAAAACTTGTTTTTTTAACATTGTCTCTTTTATTGAGAAAGCAGTTGAACATAACAGTAGTTTGGCTTTTTACATTTTTAAACTTGAAAAGAAAAAAGAGAGAGAGAAAAAAAAGACCTTGGGTAAAGGGGTAGCAGGGCAGTCAGGTTAGCATCATATTATTGAAATGGGAATATAACTCAGAGCATCAACATAAAAAAAATCATGGTTCATAAAAAATCACACCTCACAGGCTCAACATATTCTGTCCATTTAGACCACAGCTGTTCAACTCCAGGCCTGGAGGGCCGGTGTCCTGCAGGTTTAGATGTGTCCTTGATCCAACACAGCTGATTCAAACGGCTAAAGGACCTCCTCAACAGCTGTATCCCAATTCAGGGTCTGCAGCCTTAAAGTACGCAGCCTTAACGGTCCACAAGGGCCGCGTACTCAAAGACCGCTAAGGCCGGAAGTGCGAGGCTTGTAAAATGGGACGGCCTAGCCTCCGTCGCGCTGCTCAGGTTGCCTAGCAACCATGATACTAACAGCTGGAAACGTGTCATACAGCTTTGTTTGACAGAAATGAAGGAGAACATATTTTGTTCACCTGTTTGTGTGTTTCTACATGAGCTTTGTGTGATTTGATAAGTATCTGAGGCTGAGACCACAGGACTGTAAAACATGATAGTTGGGCTTCATTTCTGTACTGAACAGTCATTTAAGATTAGCTAGTAAATAACAATTAGCTGATGTTGTTCATGAGACTAAAGTCAGTGTAAATATGATATGGCCAATATTATAGTTATTATATTAATCATCATTAGTTATTACAGCAGTGAACTTGAACTCTGTGTCTAATACTGAGCTTCAGTAAAGATTCAAGTTGCAGTTATTTATATTTCCTTAAATCTTCACTCAAAGACAAGTATCTTTGACAGTGTATATATAGATGTATCATATATGAGAGACAAATGTTGTTCTTTTAATATGTTGGCATTACTAAATTTGGCTCAATGTTTACATATATGTGTAAAAAGCAAATGTACGAGCTGTGAAAACTGTTTCTGATAGAATGAAGAGTAGACTGATATATGAAATATTCCTTTATTGGGTGAGAAAATCAGACCATGTCATAACTGCTTTAAGTCATACAGAATAGATATCAGAGCCTTAAACAGGCTGACGTCTGCTAAATGGGTCAAACTGGGCAGAAAGTAAACAAACACATAACATCCTTATAGAATATGATGTAACACTATAGATCAACTTACCTCAGAATATATAAAGCATATAAACAATTACAGCAATATGATGCAACAAACACAGCAGTGCTACTAATCCAAAATACTCAAAGCTTCATAAACTGAAACAAACATTTATTTTTAGCTCCATTCTGCTGCTGATACATACTTTAGGTTTCTGAATATTAAACTTGTTGCTGCCTTTCATAGTGTGTAACTTGAAGGCCCTGAGTACTTTCTCCCACACTGAAAACACTGGAATGATAACATTATTTGAACATTACCTAATAAGACTGATTCAGGACAGATAATTAGTTATGTTAAACTTTCCTAGCAGTCCTTCACAAACAGGGAACAGTCTGTCTATTCTCTCCATCTGTCAGCTGCTGCTGGCTCTTCCTCCTCCTCTTCCTCACACACTGCTGAGTTTGTCCTGGTGGATCATCAGGGGTGCAAAGCCTCACAGATGATGTGCAGCAGTGGCTCCCTCAGTCTGTCCTCACTCTGGACACTTGCAGTTGTCACACATGGAAATCAAATGTGTGATAAGCTGCAGGATTCAAACACAAGTGTAACTTATAAATACATGTTCATACTTTTATTCCACAATCAGAGAGAAAGAAACAGAGAGAGAGTGCAGGACAGACAGACAGGTGACAGTCTCAGGTGTATACACTGCTACAAAACAGCACAAGAGAAGGAGGATTTAGTGTTTGTGTTATTACGAGTGCTAAACAAGAAGAGTTCCCAGATGGTACAGTGGACACATGTGTGACTCCTGTGATTAAAGCATCTTTCTTTCAGCTTAACGAGTGAACCGTCAGCTCGTTCAAACACACGTTAAAGTCCGTTTGGCTCGACACCACCGAACAGAGGCAGCAATATAACATAGCTAACATTAACAGTGCAGTGAATCCTGCTTGTGCCGTGATATTCAGGACTGCAAACCGAGCAGCATCACTGACTTTCAGCTTGTTGTGTTTGTGGATATATGACTGACTTTAATTATCCATAAAATCATCACATTCTTTGTAAGATTAAGGTCGACTATTGAACGGTGTATATTTGAACGTAAAGGCTTTAAAACCAAGTTAGTACAAACATCACTAATGTCACATAACTTTGCCGACATGTGGCCAACAGTCATGTTTTAATGTTCTTCATTATTAAACATTCGCACATAAGTGACATAATATTCAGTACTTACTTTTAAAAGTTTACTCTTCGGCCGCTCCGCTTCTGCTGTTTTTCTCGGCAAAATTATCCACACCCACTGCTGCGCTATGAAGTCTGGGATATGTTGGGCCACGAAGTCTACATCGCCACAGCCTTAAAATTCAGGGAGATGAAGGACGCATTTGAGGGCCGCATTTCGAGCAGCCTTTGAATTGGGACAGCCGTTGTCGCGTCGCTGTGACGTAATCGGCCTTAAAACGCGGCCTTTAAGGCTGCAGACCCTGAATTGGGATACAGCCAACATGTCTTGCAGTTCTCCTGAGGCCTGGTAATGAACTAATCATGTGATTCAGGTGTGCTGACCCAGGGTGAGATCTAAAACCTGCAGGACGCCGGCCCTATAGATCTCTTGTACAGAACGTATCCAATCTTTCATCGTTGGTGGTTCGGGCTTAAGCCATCTCCTCGTAAGAGGCTTTTTACTCGCGGCCAGTAGGATATACAAGAGTCTTCTATCGTTTGAATTCAATTTATCCACTGGTGTGTTACACAAAAATATGGTCTCAAAGGTTAAAGGAAAAACAAATGAAAAAACATTTTGTAGATGTTCATGGATTAGAGACCAGCACTAGCGAATAACTTTGCTATCCCAAAAGATATGGAAACGGTTAGCTCAATCTCCCCCACATCTCCAACAAGTGTCACAGTTCCCCGATATCTTTGTTGAGCAGGGCTGATGAAAAATCTCATAATGATTTTCCAGCTAAATTCACGCCGAACACTGGACCCGGTGGTAGCCCACTGTGGTCATGCATGCGTGGCCCCAACACTCCTCTGTAATCCACAGATTACCTTCTTTTCCCCACATTGCTTTAATATAGACAGTGCTGTTGTTTTTACACCGCAGGATGCTGTTATATCGTTTGGAAATAATTTTGCTTTGCGCTCCAGATTTGGTTAATAATAAAAATGTTTCTGCAAATTGTAATTCGTTTAGGTTCACTTTTAAGTTTTGATTAAAATAATTTCTGACCTGTAGATATCTAAAGAAGTCGTCTGAGCCTAAATCATGTTCACTCCTTTCAAAGTTTTGAAATGCCTCCTTGTGGACAAATGAATAATAATTAGTTATACCTTTTGAAATCCAGTTCTTGGATCTATTATCGTACTGATTCGGGGAAAAATCTGAATCATATGCGCACCATCTTAAAACCTTAGAGGCATTTTCCAAACTGCAAATTCTGATTACTTCTTTCCAAGCAGATGTCATTATTTGTAGTATGGGTTCATCTGCCATGTGTGTTTTATTCTGTAATTTTATGTCCGATATTAAAGCTGTAACTGGTTTTCCTTTAACTATTGTTCCTTCAACATCTTTCCATCCAGCGGTGTGATCTAGACAGCAGAGACATATCAGTGGTCTTAACTGAGCTGCGCAGTAATATTCTCGTAGACAAGGAAGCCCACGACCTCCCTTTTCTTTCTTTAATTGGAGCGTTTATATTAAACTCTAGCTTTTTCCCATTCCAGATGTGCTTTGACAACATCCTATCCCACACCACAAACTGTTTTTGTGGTATGGCAATCGGTAAAGACTGAAACAAATACAGCAGTCGGGGACGAATATTTAATGTAACTGATTCAATCCTGGAGTGTAGGTCCAGAAACAGAATGGTATTCCATCTTTGTATGTCTGATTGTATAGATTCATTTAGCGGGGCATAGTTGGCATTTATAGCGATTCTTAATTTTGACTGGTGGTTCATAGTTTAAAGTTAAGACCTGCGTTTTGTTTACATTAACCTTGTATCCCGAAAAATGAAATATTTTTGTGGTATTTTAGGTTTTTACCCCAGAGTCTCCTTAGAAACTGTACCCTGATAGCAAAGTTGTGTTGGCTGCCTGTCTGCTGTTTACCTCAGCTGTAACTGTCGAGTGAGGAGCCTCCGCTTCATGTCAGGGGGCGGGGCTGTAGTGAGGAGGAAGAGGTTTTGTTAAGATGGCAGTGGCGTTGCCTCTTTCCAGAGGGCCTTTAAACTCAGTTTATGAAGCTATTCATGTGTCTGACACCAAATATATGAAGATTTCAGAGAAGAGTCCTTCTCAGTGAGGCATGAAGCTGAGGATCAGGAGTCCAAACCAGGTTAGCAGCAGATTAATGGCTAACATCCAGCTGTGCTGACCATCTCGGACCTTCTCTGGGCTGAAGTTTGAGGCATCTTCTTCCTGTCATGTGACGGTGTTTGTCTTCGTTCATCAAAGACACACACCGATGTTCATGTAAGCTGACCACAGCCCTGAAGCTTGGCCGTCTTCACCAACCCTTCAAACGTCACTACAGTTCAGGTTCTGCCGTTGCAGAGCTTAGCTTGGTGCGATTTCTAACGAGACCTTGTAAATCCTCTTCTTCATGGACATTAATGTTTATTGTAGAAGAGCCACACTGATCAGTTTGTGGGAGCTGAAAGATTCGGTTTGTAGCTCTCAGTGGAGCCTCAGAGGTTTGAAGCTTGGAGCTGAAAGGCTGTTAGGAAGCTCCGAGTTGAAGTCGGCAGGATTTCTTAGGTTGTTGGAAATGTTTCACCTCTCCTTCACAAGGTCTCTAAACCTAAAGAAGACATCCAGTTATCTTCAGCTTGTATAACCCTGCAATGACATCACACATCAGCAAGAAGGAAACATCTCACCTGGCCAGCTCCAAGCACACCTGTGATTGGATGGATCAGATTGTGTAAACAGCTCTGAGGATGAGAGGAGCCTGACTCTGAGATCTGCCTGGAAGCTGTTTTCAAACTGTTAAAGGTTGTGAAACAAAGAAATGATATGGAAGTGAAAAAGTGTCTCGTCGTGACGTCCATGAACACATCTCCTCTGCTTCCCGTCCTCGCTTTTGTCTGCAAACACGCTGCTTTGTTGGAGGAAACGTTCACGCAGTCGCAGGAGATCGCCCTTCTTCCTTCCTCGTCTCGCTGCCTTTCTGCGGCGCTGAATAGCACAGACTCACAACAATGTGCGCTGGCCTTGGAGGGAGTGTGTTACTGCAGACAGGCTGCAAACACAGACTCACACGAAGCTTCGTCTCACGCAGAGAGCCAGAAACTCTCGACAGGTGCGTGTGTGTGTGCGTGCATGTGTGTGTGTGTGTGTGTGCGTGCGTGTGCGTGCGTGCATGTGTGTGTGTGTGTGTGTGTGTGTGTGTGTGTGTGCGTGCGTGCATGTGTGTGTGTGTGTGTGTGTGTGTGTGTGTGTGTGTGTGTGTGCGTGCGTGTGCGTGCGTGCATGTGTGTGTGTGCACGTGCACGCTGTTATGGAGTACGGTCTAACACAGCTTGAGTGGGTTTCATGACTGCCTGGGCTCCACGACCCGGTCGTCATGACGTCATCCGTAGCAGAACCACGATTTGTTCTGTGAACTTCTTCCTGTTTCTGCCCGTCACAATAAAAGCTTTCGTCTCACACAGTCAGCAGCTCAGACTCTCTGTGATGTCATAGATCTGATGCGTCAGTCTGATGTTTCCATCTGAACTTTGCTCTGAGCACATAACTCAAAACTCTTGAAAACATTCTTTACTGGACGGTTTCTGCACCGTTTTACCATCGAGCCTCTCAGTTTGACCTCCAGCTGCACACAGAGCTTCTCCCAGAAGTCTCACTGGTCTCACTGGTTTTCTTTCATGTGTTTCCTGGTTTTTTGATGGCAGCCTGTCCTGTATTTGTGTTTTTAAAGGCGGTCTGCCTCGTGCTGTGAGAGGGAACCAGTATTTGACTTGGTTCTCTTGAAAGTGTTCAAGTATTAGTAAGGTGATCCTGCCTGGACTGTTCTCCAGCTGATAATTACTCGTCACGATGATGTCTGAGTGTCTGCAGCAGTGAACTAAATCTTTATATTTAAGGACCTTTTCATTGGCGAGCCGTCAGACGCTAACAAGACTCTTAATTAGTGTTTTATTAAAGACGAGTCCGTCGGAACAGCCGAGCCACTTACAGCCCTGAAACATGTAAAACAGAGAGCACGCTCGTAACCGTGTGTGTGTGTGTGTGTGTGTGTGTGTGTTCAGTCCCCACAGTACAGTTCAGGCGGCAGCTACGACAGCATGAAAATGGACTTGAGCGCCGAAGACTTGACTGTGGGGCGTCATGGCAGCCAGGGCGCTCCCGATGATGATGACGACGACCACGACGACCACGACGACAACGACAAGATGAACGACACAGAGGGCGTCGACCCCGAGAGATTAAAGGCCTTTAATGTAAGTGAGAGACGGCGCTTTGAATGACGTCCATCAATAAACGTGTCCTTATGCTGATAAATAGAAATGTCGGAGAGCTGTTCGAGGCATCGATCCAAAGCACGACACATCTGAACCTTCATCCACTTTTATAATCACAATCTACCAAATGATCAAAGCTTGCGTTAGCTGTGCTTCCAGACACTGCAGACAGGTGTTCACACGCTCTGTCCAGCAGAGACCGAACATCCAACGACCGTTTCCTTAGAGCGAGGAACAGACAAGGAGCAGAGCATGTCTGCTGATCAGTGCTGATCACATCTGTTCATTGAAAATGCTCCAAAAGCCTCCAACAACACAAGCATGGTGCAGAGGTCCAGTTCAGCCTAGCAGACAGTCAGTCAATAGGCCACGCCCCTAAAAATGCAAACTTTAAGACTTAATACCATTTAAACAGGTGAGTTATGAGAACAGTCCAGCTGTTATCTTTGTCTCTGACATTTGATTGTTCAACTCCTCTCCAGTGTATAAACTGTGTCATCTGCATGTAGGCATTACCTGCTGTGTGTGTGCGCTCTCCTGCAGATGTTTGTGCGTCTGTTTGTGGACGAGAACTTGGATCGGATGGTGCCCATCTCCAAGCAGCCTAAGGAGAAGATCCAGGCCATCATCGAGTCCTGCAGCAGACAGTTCCCAGAGTTCCAGGAACGCGCCCGCAAGCGCATCCGCACCTACCTCAAATCCTGCCGTCGCATGAAGAAGAACGGCATGGAGGTACTGCGACACGCATGCTGCTCTTCTTCTTTGCTTATTTCTTTAATCTGCTCCACCCTGGAGGTCCCTGCAGGGGGCGTCTGCGAGACGAGGGGCCCGGTTCTCAAAGGTTAGCTGGGATGGTTGAACTTCTGTAGAGTCGCATTTAAGTGAAGGTCTCAGATGCACTGAAGCGGTTTGTTCACCGTGACCTAAAACACAAGGTCAGAAGGAGGGGGGCGCTGCACTTTACTCACGTGCAGAACTTAAAGAGGACATGAAGAGCTCAGTATAATATACCAAAGGAACAGGTACAGGTGCCTGTAGTGGAACATGTGACAAAGAAACTCGGAGCACGTGTCCCACACAGTCACAGCGCTGTCTCTGTCATGGTGCTCACGTCTGCGTCCACAGAGGGCAGGGCAAAGGTCAGAGCCAGGAGCTTTCACAGGTGATCATCACAGCTGAGTCTGAGCTCATGAATAAAATCTTAGAAACATTTTAAAGCTGCTCTCTGATCTCTGAAGGTAAATGTCATAAATGTAGTCTGAGAGTGTGGAGGACAAACTGACCAATCACGGCACAGTCTCTGCTGCCCCTGGTGGTGGAGACACACATTGCGTGCTTGGATAGCTGATGTTATTCTTCATCATCTAAGCTTTCTTATCCTTCATCTCCTGCTGTTTCTTCTTGTTCTGGTTCTTCCTCCTCATCCTCTTTTTCTTCTTGTTTTTCCTCTTCTCCTCACAGATCATCAGTTTACCTTCATCTTCCTCTCCCACCTGTAAACCTCTTATTTTCCATCTTCAGGCTCTTCCTCCCAGCATCCCCCCTGTGGTGCCCTCATTCTTCATCTCCACCTCCTCTTCCTCAGTGTGTTTTCCTCCTCGCTGTGAGCTGAAGCGGTTTGACTACCTTCTCCTGGACGTTTCCTTCCACTCTCACGATCACTCCTGATGTTCTCCTGCTGATCGCTTTTTTAGCTCGTTGATTAATTGTTCTGTTTTTTTCTGCTGTGCATGATTTTCCTTGATGTTAGTGATGTGAACGTGATGAAGAACCCAAAGACTCTGACGCTGAGCTTCTGTTGTTTTCAGACCCGCCCCACTCCACCTCACCTCACCTCGGCCATGGCTGAGAACATCCTGGCTGCTGCCTGCGAGAGCGAATCACGCAACGCTGCCAAGAGGATGCGCCTCGAAGCCTACCACGTGAGTACCTGCAGTGCTTCCACAGTTGTGTCAGACACGGAGCTGCTTTACTGACGGCTTCCAGCGGGAGGCGCTCTCTCCTTTCTGATCAGAAAAACCCCGAAGGAACATCAGGGCTTCAGTGCTGGTGTCAAAGATGAGGAACGCGGGCCAGAGTCAGCCCGACAAAGATTCCAATCCAGCTCGCTGTGGAAAATGTGAAGCGGTGCATACATACAGCTGATAAAGACCATTCACACCACAGCAACAGACGAGCAATTTAAGGTTCCTGTTTTTCAAAAAATAAGGATTATTATCTGTGACACAAACCCGACTGATGACCACAGAACAGCTACGAGCTTTTGAGACCAAACAGCAGCGCTGACGCATTTCTGTCATTTACAGCAGCAGCGTCTCCTCATCATGCAGACACACACATGCTGTGGCCACTGCACAGCTCTGACTTACAGCCATGTTTCAGGGACGAAATGTGTCAAGGACAGGGGCGAGGACAGGGGCGAGGACAGGGGCGAGGACAGTGTCGAGGACAGGGGCGAGGCCAGTGTCAAGGACAGGGGCGAGGACAGTGTCGAGGACAGGGGCGAGGACAGGGGCGAGGACAGTGTCGAGGACAGGGGCGAGGACAGTGTTAAGGACAGGGGCGAGGACAGGGGGGAGGGCAGGGGCGAGGCCAGTGTCAAGGACAGGGGCGAGGACAGGGGCGAGGACAGGGGCGAGGGCAGGGGCGAGGCCAGTGTCAAGGACAGGGGCGAGGACAGTGTCGAGGACAGTGTCAAGGACAGTGTCGAGGACAGGGGCGAGGACAGGGGCGAGGACAGTAGCGAGGACAGTGTCGAGGACAGGGGCGAGGACAGTGGCGAGGACAGTGTCGAGGACAGTGTCGAGGACAGGGGCGAGGGCAGGGGCGAGGCCAGTGTCGAGGACAGGGGCGAGGACAGTGTCAAGGACAGGGGCGAGGACAGGGGCCAGGACAGTGGCGAGGACAGGGGCGAGGACAGTGTCGAGGACAGGGGCGAGGGCAGGGGTGAGGCCAGTGTCAAGGACAGGGGCGAGGACAGGGGCGAGGACAGTGTCGAGGACAGGGGCGAGGCCAGTGTCAAGGACAGGGGCGAGGACAGTGGCAAGGACAGGGGCGAGGGCAGGGGCGAGGACAGTGTCGAGGACAGTGTCGAGGACAGGGGCGAGGCCAGTGTCAAGGACAGGGGCAAGGACAGGGGCGAGGACAGTGGCGAGGACATGGGTGAGGACAGTGTCAAGGACAGGGGCGAGGACAGGGGCGAGGACAGTGTCGAGGACAGGGGCGAGGACAGTGGCGAGGACAGTGGCGAGGACAGTGTCGAGGACAGTGTCGAGGACAGGGGCGAGGACAGTGGCGAGGACATGGGCGAGGACAGTGTCGAGGACAGGGGCGAGGACAGTGTCAAGGACAGGGGCGAGGACAGTGGCGAGGACAGTGTCGAGGACAGTGTCGAGGACAGGGGCGAGGGCAGGGGCGAGGCCACGCCCACGGCAGGCGGCGCCCATGATCATGTGACTATGTTTAGAAGCTGCTGTGATTGCAGTTTGTGTTTATCAACTTTCCAGTTTTGGAAGTTTTTCTTTAATTCCATGAGAGAAAAATCCCCTGTCAGCATCAGCATTCCTGCTTCCTGCCCCCATCGTGCTGTTTTTATTTTGAAAAGCTCCTGACTTCCTTGTCCTTCCTCAGGATGAGCAGATCGCTCTGGATAAGCCGTCCGGGGTCGGAGGCGTGCTGAGGGAGCCGGCGTCCCTCGCTCACTCCGCCTACTCATTGGCCGCCTCAGCCTTCTCCTCCCAGGAGTCCCAGCTCTATATCAACGGCGCTGGCCTCAGCTACGGTTACCGTGGATACCCAGGCCTGAGCGCCACCATGCAACACCCTGTTTCCCTGACAACCGGTGCTGCTGCTGCTGCTGTTGCTGGTCAGACCAACGGTAAGTGATGATGCAAGCAGTCCATCTTTTATTTACAGATTGTTGGGTGTGGTTTCATCATTAAAGGTCCAAAGTTTAAATGTTTGGGTCTTTCCTGTGGATGTTTTCTCATATCAGGAACATATTGTATGTAACATCATATCATTTCTAAGTAATGACATCATAATCTCGTCCGTGTTCCTCTGCAGGCCCCACTGACCTCAGCATGAAGTCTCACTCCTCCACCAACGTCAGTAACTCCTCCTCTTCTGTTGCCGCCAACAGCCTCGGTGGGCGGGGCAGTGGTGGCGGAGGAGGGGGGGGGGCGTCGACCCAGCTCAGCCAGCCTGAGATCACGGCCGTGCGTCAGCTGATCGCCGGATACCGAGAGTCAGCCGCCTTCCTGCTGCGCTCAGCAGACGAGCTGGAAAACCTCATCCTGCAGCAGAACTGATCTCTCACACACACACTCTGTCACTCTTACACACACACACACACACACACACACTACCCCGTCACGTTTCCTGCGCCCTCGCCGGCCTCGCCTGCTTTGAAACTGTGGCGACCGTTTGGAGGAAAACGGGAACCTGAGGCCGCAGCGAGGGCGAAGAATCCACCGAATCCTGCCTGAGAACAAAAACCGGAACGCCGCAGGAAGCTCGGCTCCTCTGCGGAGGCGCCTCACAATCACAGAGGAGGAGGAGCAAAGACTCTGTGGGGAGCTGTGGGAGTTCGGGTCGATCTTCTTCTGGTTATAAAAACGACGTCGCGCTGAGGCTGTCTGTTTTCGGACGCTGTCCGTTTCTTTGTTGGGACGTTTTCTCTTTTGCGATTTGTCCGTTGGACTTTTTTAAAGTGAAAGAAGAAAAAGAACAGATGGACTGTTCGTGCTCGCCTGTATATAAGCTCTCTGTGTCCTTCAGCACTTTCTCCTCACCTCTGACCTCACCCCGTCCTTCCCCTTTGCCCAGGGAGCCGCGTGCTCACTTATGCATCCGAGACGCCATTTTGACCGCCAGGAAATACCTCAGATCAGACCTGCCAATCAAATGCTCAGCTCCTGCAGGTGAAGCCGGGTTTCTCCGCCTCCTGATGTCGTCAGCGTTTCTTTCTTTTCTGAGGAGAGTCGTGCGCGTGTGCGCAGGTTTACCTCCAGCTTCTACGAAACCTCAGCATCTGTCCCTCCTCCTCCTCCTCCTCTTCTTCTTCTCTCTGTTTGGACCTACTCTCCGGCTCTTCTTCGTGGACCTAAACCTCCTCCTCTTCCTCAGGCTTCAGAGGATGAGGAGGACTGCTCCGTCTTACTGTGTGTGTCTGTTAAACTCTGAGATGGCCATTACTATTATTGTTGTTATTACTATGATTATAATGATGAACTTTCATGTTGCTGCTGCTATTTTAAAAACCGGACCTTCTGCCATAGACCTGAAACCTCAACACAGCCGGGCGGTAGCTCGCCGCAGTGCCCCGTGAAAACGCGACCGACCAACCGGCTCAGAGAGCGACGGTCCGATGCGGCGCTCCTCTCTGTCTCGCTGGCTGCTTGGTCGGCTGCTTTCTTTGTTTTGCTTCATAGGGCTCGATTCCTGTCGTGTTTTGTGACTTTCTAACTGTGAATCTTCTTCTTTTCGGACCCTCCCCTCAGTTTCGTCCTGTTGGAGGGCACGGGGAGGGCTGTACAAACTTCTAGTCCCGTGTAGATTAATACTATCTGTTTGTTTACTAGTGGGTAACTTGTGATTAGTCTGAGAGGAAAGTGAGGCAGCAGATACGTGGAGCGGGAGCTCCTCCCTCAGGTTCTCAGCCATGTTGGAATCACACCTGATGTTCTGGTCCCTGCTTACGCTCTGCTGCTGGAAGAGTTTGACGTTTGTGGAAATAGGATTTGCTTTCAAGTTAGATGAAAATCTGACCTCATTGTTGTACCTGTCTGTAAATTTCAGCTGCACCTTCCAACCCTGGAGCTCTAGAAGCTGCAGTTCCTCTGATGTCCTCTGGAGGCTCCAGTGGTGGGTTGGCCTCATAGACTCCCATGTTAAAACTTTAGAGCAGAAGTTAACATGTTTATGGCTCAGCAGTAGCTTCTGGACCATATAGGATACAAGACAGTAGCCCTAAGCTAGCTTAGCTTTAAACACTAGAAGCTGGGGGAAGTGGCTAGCTTACTCATTAGCATGTTATGTCCTGTAAAAAGAAGCCATACTAAAAAAAGAGAGCGAAAACATAACATGTTAGCTGGTGCTCTGTACAGGAATGTAAGCAGATTTTCTGGCCTTTAAACAGAGCCAGGCTAGCTGTTTACCCCTGCCTGCAGTCTTTGAGCTAAGCTAAGCTAGCTGTCAGAACATCAAACGTCCCATCAGGATCTCTGCAAGGAAGCAAGTTGTTCCGCCACACCCAAACTCTTCCTTTAATTCTCGTTCTCATCACCGCCGAGTACTTTTGTCTTTTGATAGCGTTGTTTAAAGATAATTATTTTTCATTATGTGAAATTTAGCTTCAAAGTGCATTTTGAACCTCAGCTCGTTAGGCGCTCGGGCTTGTTAAGGCCTCGGGCTCGTTAAGGCCTCGGGCTCGTTGGGGCCTCGGGCTCGTTAAGGCCTCGGGCTCGTTAAGGCCTCGGGCTTGTTAGGAGTTTGGGCCCTCGTTGAGGCCTCGGGCTCGTTGGGGCCTCGGGCTCGTTAAGGCCTCGGGCTCGTTAGGCGCTCGGGCTTGTTAGGAGTTTGGGCCCTCGTTGAGGCCTCGGGCTCGTTAAGGCCTCGGGCTCGTTAAGGCCTCGGGCTCGTTAGGCGCTCGGGCTTGTTAAGGCCTCGGGCTCGTTGGGGCCTCGGGCGCTCATTAGGGCCTCGGGCTTGTTAGGAGTTTGGGCCCTCGTTGAGGCCTCGGGCGCTCATTAGGGCCTCGGGCTTGTTAGGAGTTTGGGCCCTCGTTGAGGCCTCGGGCGCTCGTTAGGGACTTGGGCTCGTTAAGCTCCTGGTTTCCTGGATGATGCTCTGCTTCTATTATGGTTTCTTCTCAGCTCAACGGTCATTTCACTGTAATTTGCTCCCTTTTTGCACAGCGAGGAAAGCAACAGTCATCTGTGACGTGAAGGGGCGGGGCCCCTTTGTGTGAGTGTATGCATGTTTCCTCAGAGGGACCGCCCCCAACCCCCCACGCCCCGCTCTGCTGTGAAGCAAAGGGGAGGCGTGGCATGGCAGTTTTCTGTCATGCGGCTGATAATCACCACGTTCACCGGAAGGTTTGTGATGGCAGCTCAGACCTCACAGCCTCCACCCAAACATCCACACATTCACGCTCATGTGCAGCGACAGAAGCGCCCAAGCTTTGGGAAAAGTTTCACATGGAAGTGACTGAATTTGATGAGGTTTTGTTTTTGGAAAGCTGTGATTAAAGATCAGCGAGAGAAAAACTGGAGAAAAATATGCAAAAAAAAAAAAAAAGACGAGAAGAAGAAGAAGAGCAGGAGGGCACGACCTTTGACCCACCTTTCACCTCAAAGCATTTAAAAAGGACGATCAACACCGATGTTCAATCAAACTTTATTCGTCCTCGTAAACAGAGTTTGGGCCCCGGCGTCCCGTCCTGCTCTTCCTCCGTCTGATCCTCACTGTGCTCTCAGATGCTGCCTCTGCTTCGGCTTCCTGGCTTTCAGAGTCAGAGCGACCCAGCACCTCTGGGTCACCTGGACCGGTCCAGGTGTGCTGTGATGGGCCGAACCGCTCTCTGCTGTGGCGGCAGCGTCAGCAGACACGGGACCTGGAGGTGTGGCGATCCCTCGGACCGCGGCGGGGTTTCACCTGCACTGCTGCCGTTCCGAAAGCCTCGGAGCTCCCAAATGTTTGTGAGAAATAAACGAGATCCTCCCGTTAGACAAACAGCTGTTTGTTTACTTTGAATGGCAGCGTGCGATTGGTTGAATCGGCTGACAGGCTTCCTGCTGTCGGGGAGGATGTCCTGAAGTCTCCAAACGCGTCGTTTGAAGCAGTCTTTCTCTGTGATCGCCTTCAGAATCGCCTGTACGGACTCTGAGGGCTCCATAAAGTTCAGATGAAACGCAGGAACAGTTCGATGCACTTCTGCTTCATGTTCCCGACTTCCTTTAACTTCCTGCTCACGCCAGGGTCGGATGTTCGAAGCGGTTCTGTTCATCCTCCTCGATACCTTCTGCTCCTTTGAAACGACCTCTGGCGACCTTGTTATTATTCGTCTTTTGTTGGATTTCTTAAGGAATAAGTTCATAACACCTTTAAGATGGTCTGATGAAATCATCGCATCACTTCCTGTTTCTCAGAGAGGATGTTTCTGAATCACACACAACAAAAAGCAAATGACAATCTGCAGAAAGGTGGAATTTGCTCTCTGTTTGGTTTCCATTCCTGCTGTCGGCACAGCCGGACAGATCGGGAGAATGATCCGGGTGTTTTAGCCATACGCCACCGCCGCCTCCTTCTCCGCTCGTTGTTAACGTCTCCACGGTCGAGTACATAGCAGATGCGTTTCTATCCAGTTTCTATTTTTTAGTATGACGTGATTCTTCTTCTGATTTCTATATTTTGTAGTGTGATTAAAGTGGTCTTTTTATATTCCAGCAGTTTCTACCACACATTCCAAACGTGCATGTCAGCAGACGGGACCCGGCCGGCGCCGCCGCGGATGCTGAGCTCATCTTAGCTGTCCTCCACAGCTGCTCTGTTTTTAAAGGTCGTGTTGAGGCAGAGGTGGTCAGTCTGTCACAAAGGTCACGGCGTCTCGTCGACCTCTCGGGCCTCGGAGACTCTCGAGGTGGAGTCGATCAGTTTACTTCACATTTAGCGCCTTCTGTCTTCATGCCCACCTGTTTTAAAGTCGGTCCTCCTTAAAAGGAAAAAAACATCAGTCGCAGCCTGCTGTGATGACGGTGAGTCAGCATGGAGAGCCCACCTGTGTGCACAGGTAACAGAAGCCTCCTGTCAGCCCCTCTGAAGGATGTTGAGGGGTCATCTTAAGGTTCAGGGTTAGGGTCTTCCTGCTGCTGTCACCTTTAGATCACTCAAAGGAGGTGCCAACCGCTCTTTGCACGGAGGAAGACGTGGCGAGGAGGAGGAGAGCTCGACCCACAGTCTGAGCAGTTTCCTCTGAACCGTCCGCCTCAGACGATCGGTCCTCAGGGACGAATTTAAAGGGGCGTGACCTCACGATGGGATCGTGCTCCCGGTCGTTCCTCACCCTCAGAAGTGAGGGTCAGCAGTCGGTGTAGAAGCAGGAACCATGGACTCCAGCTGGTTCCTCTCAGTTTTTTTCCTTTTGGCTCAAAGACTGGAGTTTGATGAAGCGTGGAAACGTGCGCTTCATTCATTAAATCTGGCTGTCATGGCGGCAGGTTTCTAACAGATGCAGACATGAACATCAAAGTGCAGGATGTATTGTTTGTGCAAAAGTCTTGAATCACATGTCGCTGTGGAGGACGGCGTCAGACGGGGGCGTCTGTAGTCGCGATGCCAGTCAGGTCCCATCGAATCAGAATCTAAGCTCAAAACACGTCTTTAAGAAAAAAAAGAAAGAAGGCAGACGGCGTTATGGAGCGTTTTTATTTTTCTATCTGTACGGCTTCTGTCAGAATATAAAGACGGCGTCCGGGCCGCTTGGTTTCCTGGTTTTCAGTTTGTGCTTTTTTCTTTCCTTCCCGTCTTTGGCTGACTTCTTTGTGCCGGACTCGTGGCTGTCTCGACGTCCTCTGCCGGGCCTTCGTACCTTCAGTAATACCAATGTGAAACCTGTAACTCTCCTCATGGTTCGACTCAGTGGAAGTGTGATGTTTACATGTACAGATTTTTGCTATTTTTCTTTTCTGGTTCTTTCTGTTTTCATCTTCATGCCTCTCTTTTCCACTCCTGAGTTCCTCTCACTCCTTCCTCACACAGGGAAATGGGACTGAGACTAAATATGATTATCCACCTTTCACACTCTGCCCTTTCCCACTGTGGAGGCCTGAGAGTGCCAAAAGAACTAATGGCCTTAGCACCTTTAAATGCATCAAACTAAGAAATTAATCTGAACTGTAATTCTCCTCTTTATTTCCTGTTTCATGTTCTAAATAAGGAAATAAAGTGCAAAATGAATGCATGAATAAATGAATGTAATTGGCACCCGTGCAGCAGCCATGTTTGGACCTGACCTAAGGCTCATTTACAGCTCAGGTAAATGTTTTGCAGGCCGTTAGTTTTAATTTAAAGTCTGTTTTCAGTTCATCAGTGTTAGTTTTATGGGATTATAACAAATGAGAACATTATTTATATATTTTTATTTTCATTATTTTTAGTAGTGCACAGTTTGGTCTAGTTTTTAGAAGACGGCGATTTCCTGCAGGAGAGGTGGTGAGCCTGGCCCAGATGTGGTCCAGATGTTGCCACAGTCACTGAAGCCGGGTCAAAGCCAGACGGGGTAAATCTGTACGAAGGTGAATACGGACAGAAATGTTTGGGTTGATGCATTTAATTTTCTGTTAAAGTGTTTGAGCTGTTCAGTCATTTTGGCAGTTTCAGTCCTCCGTAGGGTCTGGGGGATCGGGTACTTCCTGTTAGCATCGTTAGCGCTGAGTTAAATCTGCCACGCTAACGTGCTCGGTGAAGAAAGTCGAGGCGTTCCCGGGCGGCCTTCTGGGTGTGGGAGGGGGGAGTTGTGCGATTGTTCGGCTCTGGAGGGGTGGGTTGCGGTTGACCCCCGACCTCTCGGCTGACTCCACGGCACACAGGATCCCAGCGGGGCCACGGCGACCCTCCGCGATCCGTGGGACACGATTCCTCAGTGAATGAAAAGCCATTTCGAGCCCCGGGTCTTTAGTCTGTTAGTGTATTTAGCGAAACTTAAACTGCGGACGGCGAAACTCAACCTCAGGAACAGAAAAAAGGACATGACTTTTATAAAAGCAGCTGAAGGCCCATTTCCCTCTCTTTGATACCATATAAATTATATCAAATCAATTCTTTTTATATTTATTGTGTTTATTATTCTTCTATATAACAGTGGATACCTTTTGCAGTACCTGTGGCTGAATATTTTGATTCTTTAGAAAAGTGTTGATAATATATGTGAAGCAACTTAAAGGACAGAGGAAAAAAAAGAAGAAATCTGGGTTGTTCTTATTCTTTCTGTTTGTTGATGACTACATATCACTCTGGTCCATGACGAAGAAACCAATGATTATACAGACTGAGCTTTCTTTGTGTGATGTCACTGCTAAGGCTGAAATGTTTCTGGACTTTGTGACCGTTCAGTTTGTTTTTGGTTTGTTTCCTCCCGAGCTGTACATCACAAAGCTAAATATACTAATAAAAACGGTGTGCTATCTATCAGACGTCAGCTTTCACGCTCCCTTTTTTCCTCCCATCATGAAGACTGACTCCTTACTGCACCGCATTTACGTCGGTGGTTGCAGATCGCATCCAGAGCAGTTTGCAGGTTCGTCTGGGGCCTCTGACAGAAATCCAGTCGGATGCAGCACACCGGACCGTGTCCGGGCTGAATAACCTGCAGCAGCGAGTGTTCGGATTAAAGTCACTTCCTGTTTGGTTTGGGAAGTCGTCGTAATTTGATCACATGACTTCATAGCACATTACACATCATAACACAGACTGTATATAAAAGATGCTTGGTTAGCACAGACTGTGTGGAAGCATCACACATACACAGAATAACATCCAATCACAATCCTGGAATCTCATTGGCACCAAACCTGGAGCTCCGCCTTCTTGGTCTGTTGGTACAGTGACCTCACAGCAGCCATGTTATTGGTCACATGATGTCATTAAACATTGAGTTTTTACTGCCTGTGTTCCTCATTCATTCATTATATGAATACGTGTATGTTTGATTTTCCATATTTCAGCTGCACTTCCATGTTTATTTGTACTGGAAGGTTTCAACAGACTCACTGCTGCCTCTGCTGGACGTCAGAGGAACTGCAGGAATATAAATAAAAAGGAGTTGTTAGAATTATGGCCACACTCACATCATTTCATTAAATATTTATTCTTTAAATGCTCAAATGTTTCTGACGTCTGTGTGGTGGCCCTTTGGGGGACTGCGATCCTCATATTGGACACCAGTGTGCTGCAGCTTGAGTTCATGAGTCACCGTGGGTGTGTTTGTAACGGCGGACTGACACCTGAACACCGGAACGTGTTGCGGGCTGTCAAGTGAGTTTCAGATGGATCTGCTTCTGTTCCTGTGACGTCACAAAAGCTAAAACCTCCAAAGCAGGTGGGACACGTGGTCATCCCGGGTGTCCCGGGACAAGATGGAGACCCAGCACACACACCCAAACCTCCCTCCTCTCTCGCTCTCTCTCTCACGCACACACCTGCGGGGCTCCTCCCCCTCGGTTTGCAGGTGTGTGAGCAGCAGGAGGTGCGCAGAGCTCCGAAACCGATCCTCCGCGCTGTGCTCCGGTGCTCGACCCGCATAGCCTCGGTTTCCGTTTGCGCACTCCCGCAGCCGCCGAGCGCGTCCCGCCGCTCGGAGCCGAACAAACCGGTTCCTCCGGTCCGCCCGCCGGCGGGGCGGGATGTTTCCGGAGAGGGGCAGGCGCGAGCGGCAGGCGCGTGCGTGCTGGAGGACGCAATTCGGTGAGAGCGACGGGCCGCGGCGGGCACAGACCTGCGCGTGCCGGGATGGAGAGCTGCTGCCGCGCGTGTTTGCCGTGCTGCTCGTGCCTCTGGGACCGGATATGGCCCGGCCTCCGGTACCCCGAGCCCCGCGACCGCGACCACGTCATCGCCAACCCGGCTGCGCACGCGGCCGAGATCCGCACCGTGTCCGGGGACATCCGCGTCCCCGCGC
The DNA here is from genome assembly GCF_036321145.2 of Pelmatolapia mariae. NCBI lineage: Eukaryota > Metazoa > Chordata > Actinopteri > Cichliformes > Cichlidae > Pelmatolapia > Pelmatolapia mariae. Next base: position 1,002,942 of record NC_086244.1, on the reverse strand, counting down.
CCAAGAAGCGGCCCGCGCAGCTGTACGCGGCGCTCTTCGACTTCGAGGCCCGCAGCGACGACGAGCTGACGGTTAAGGAGGGCGACAAGCTGTCGGTGATCGAGAAGCGCGGAGACTACGTGCTGGCCAAGAAGCTCACCGGGAGCCTGGAGTCCGGCCTCGTCCCCGCCAACTACGTGGCTCTGCTGCAGGACGAGTTCGCCAAACACAAGTGAGTGCCACGCACGCCCACGGGTGACACCCCCCCCCCCCCCCCCCCACACACACACACACACACACACACACAGGGGCGACCGCTGAATGGAGTTAGGACGTCAGTGTGAACTTGAGCACGTTGATGGTCGTTTAAATGAATGAAACTTTGAGTTTTCAGATGAGTTTCACTCAGAGCTTTGGCTGCATGTTTGTTAATGTGGAGCAGCAGATATTTAATCTGGAGTCAGTCTGTGTGCTGCAGAGAGAAACAGACTCTTCAAGATAAAAGCTGACAGTGAGACCAAAACTCCTGATGCTGATCCCAGGTCTGATCCCAGGTCTGATCCCAGGTCTGATGGGACACCAGGAGGATTGTTTTGGGCTTCCTCCAAAACTCCGACAGCCTCAGCGTCCCTGCAGCTTACAGAAAATGACACTTCAGGCTCTTAAAGACTAAAATTGATACTAAACAAGAAACTCTTTGTAAATTTGTTGGACAGATCTGAGAGTTTGAGGTTTTTCTGGTTTGGTTCAGGCTCTGAGTCTGAGGTAAAGGAAGGGCGGGGCCACAGTGACAGGTGACTGTGAAAATATTAGTCACATAATAAGATCCACCTAAAATTAGCCCACACCTTTCCACCTGACTTATCGCTGATGACGCACCGTGGGCCGTCTCCCGGTGCCTCCTGTCACTCTTCGGGACCTGTTTTGTTTTCCTTTCAGGCGCTGAGGGCCGCACACGGTAAACTACAGCCGTGTATTTTTCCGTGTGTGCTCTGAAACACACCCTGTCAGAAATGGTGCAGAGGTGCTGAGTAGCCAAAAACACAAACCCTAAACAGGACAGAGTGATGCCATTTCATATCCAAAGGGTCAAAGGTCAAGTGCAAATGGGCGCTTTTTAAAGAATAAAAGAAACCTGATTTTTAGAGTGTTGCTGTCAGAGCAGAGTGGATCTGTTACTGGTAGAACTGTGTCATGTGACTGCTTTCACACAGTTTAAGGTGTTTTTAGATTTACTGGAGAAAACAAAGTGACGTAAGTGTGGCGTGGAGCTGTGGGTGGGGCTTCAGCACAGTGAGCAGTCAGCAGAAGAAAGACGTTTTCAGCATGTTCTTCCTGTCATGTGATGGCATTTGTCTCCGCCCATCAGAGACACAACATGAACTCTTACTAAGAGCAGCTTACCCCTCATCCTCCTGCGTGCCCGTGGTGCTCTGTAGTCAGACGTCAGCTGACCCTCCAAACGTTCCTGCCGTTTTCGACCCCATGTCTCCCCGATTACATCCCTGAAAGCTAAAAAGTTTCGAGACTTTGTGTGCAGAGGGATGAAAAGCACGGTCCTGGCGTTCAGACAAAGTCAGGTGTGAATGTCTGACGGTATCCGGCCCACGGCTGCAGGTGCTCCATTATTCATACACCTGCAGCTAAGCTCTCTGTGCACGCTCCGCTTCACCTTCGGTGTGAACGCTGCCGACCCAACAGCGACTGCGTTTGTCTGACAGCAGAACAAGAGGACGAGTCGGGCTGCTGAAGCATCACAGCCCAGCTCGCACATCTGGACCCTTTAACAACCCCAGGAATGTTTATCATGATCTCAGAATCATCAGAGGGAAAATGAAGCCACGATTTCAGACTAAAGTGTCCTCTGCAGGAAGGGAAGCAGAGTCCATCAAAGCTAAATGAAGCAATCCAGACGCGCGGTTCAGATTTCCAGCTTTAATGAAGCATTAACAAACATTTCATTTATTCATTTCAGCCTTTATATTCCCTCGTTCGTCCAGTTTCACACGCTCAAACCTGATTGGACGTAAGGATGAGTAACCCACACACAGGCAGGCGTGGGTTTCCTCCTCTGTGAGGCTTTTTCAGCTCTGCAGTGCAGCTGCTTTCAGGTGCTGCTGGTTTTGTGGGTCTTTATGCCCTCAGTTTTGTCTTCAGGGAGTTGTGAGCATGCTCAGTTAGGCTGGGGATCTTTCTTTGGACAGGGTACAGGGTGCAGCTGAGTGTTTCTGTATCTCTGACTTATTTTGCTTTTATGAGAATGAAAACTGCCTGTGCAGAACTTCAGCTTTGTGATCTGAGCTGGAATCATGTTCAGCTGCATCAGAGTCAAATCCATTTTCATAACCATCATGATTCAGAGCTTTGGATCGCTTCCTTTCCTGCTCCGTTCACCCAGTTTCACCCCTTTCTTGTCTAGTCTGCCCACCTGTCTGTGCCTGAGTGTTAACTGTGCATTTTCAGATGCTTTTGTGTTTTTTCAGTCAGCTTCCTTTTTCCAGCCTTTCACGACCTTCTTTTCTACTTTGAGCGTCATATCAAGATTTCCAAGCACAGCTATCAAATGCAAATTCCTTTATCTCCTTAACTTGCTGGGAAATGACGTGGAAGCAGGCCACGCCTCCTTAGAAACACTTATCAGTTACTTTGAGCCTGTGAACGTGAACAGGAAGGCAGTTTGACTTTTAACACCCGCTAAAATTCACCTGAGAATATCTGACCTCATCATTCCAAAGCATATGATAAGAATCTGGCATTGTTATGTAATCTAAATCCATCCTCCTTTGGATGAGAGGGCGGAGCATGAAATTACCAGCTAATGCAATAATGCAATAATGCAAACTTAATATAATTTAAACAGGCGACTTTTAAAAACTTGCTCCTCAGTACAGGTGTCATGAGGGGGGACCAATCAGTGTGTGTATCAGGCTGTAAACATGCTTATTTCTGCTGGACTCACTGCTGCCTCTGCTGGACGGCACAGGAACTGCAGGTTTTATTTTTCAGCTGTTTGGAAAAAGGTGCAGGTGAATCTTTTTACAAAACGTGCACGTGAACCATGTAAACCTGAAACCAGGAAATGTTTGGTGTTCTTGCTTTTTTATTATTTCTAGCAGAAACTAATGATGGGTGAGTCAGTAATGAGCTCTGATGTGTTTCTCCCACAGCATCATTAAACTCTGGTTTACAAACCTGTTGCTGTTTGAGCTGGTTTCAGTGAAACCCGAGCATCGTGCCGCTCAGACCCGCCCTCTCTGATAACTTAAAGTAAATACAGGCGGGTTTGTCTGGGCAAACGGGCGGGACCTGTCTGTCTGTCAGACTGACCGGGCGTCACGTGTGTGCTTTTGTTCTTGTATGGCTTCACGTGTGACGCATTCTTCATGTCTGTCTCTTCCTTTCCTTCTCTCTCTCCATCCACTCCCTCCCTCCCATCATCCCGCCCACTCCGTCTCTGTGCAGGTGGTACTACGGGAACATAAACCGTGGGAAAGCGGAGAAGCTGCTGCTCGCCTCCCAAAACAAAGATGGCGCCTTCCTGGTTCGCATCAGTGAGAGTCACAGTGACGAGTACACTATCTCTGGTGAGTGAGCACTTCGTGGTGACCTCTGACCTCTTAAAGACAAACTGCCTGATATATAAAAAGTTACAGTTGGAGGAGAAGACGCCACGAGTACACAGCAGTCTGCCTTCAAAGGAAACTTGTGGGCGTCGACATGATTCTGGCCTGAGGACACCACAGCCGGGGTCATCGGCCGGGCTGCGGACAGGAAAACAACAGCCAATCATCTCCCAGTCTCAGTCAGATCCTCCCAGTAAAAGAGCCATGTTATTGTTAAAAACACAGACCAAACCAAACTGAACCATCTCACCGTAAAGTGACCAAACCAGGTTCTTCCCTCAGAAACGCGTCGGTCAGAGGCCAGCAGAGAGTCGGCGAAGGTCTCTGTTTAAAGTACTTTCTAACACTCGAGGATTAAAAATGTAAAAAGCTGGCCGGAACAGAGCCGATTTAAGCAGCTGCTGCAGGACTTTAATAACGTTTCATTTATTCACATTTATCAGTGCAGACCTGCCTCACCCACATTTATAACTGTGTAATAAGCAAGCTATCTGTAAGTTTCAGTGTTGAGCTGTTTTAGCATCAGACCAGGTGGAAGCTGCTACATGTCTCCTCCTCCTCTCCTGTCGTGTTCCCCATCCATCACCTCCTCCTGCCCTCCTCAGCACTGCTGTCAGTGGAGGTCTGCAGCCAGCCATGATTGGTTGGTTCCTCAGTGTGAGGTCACTCCTCGAGCAGCTTTTATCGCAGTACGATGTAGGCAGATGTTTTTTACTTGCAGCTGATTGTTTTGTGTCTGAATGGAGACTGATGAGAGTTCCACACACGGTGGCCTGGTTAAGACCATCGTGGTCAGGTGTGTTCAGGGGCATTTAAATCCCAGTAGTTTGGTAACAGAGCCGATATGAGGGCCGGGTTGGCTCTGAATGCCAGTCAGGGACTGGTCTGGGACTAATCAGGGACTGGTCTGGGACTAATCAGGGACTGGTCTGGGACTAATCAGGGACTGGTCTGGGAAAGGTCTGGGACTGGTCTGGGAAAGGTCTGGGACTAATCAGGGACTGGTCTGGGACTAATCAGGGGCTGGTCTGGGACTAATCAGGGACTGGTCTGGGCCTGTGCTCTCCACAGGTGTGCATTGTGTCTGTCTGATAGATTCCAGGTGTCTTCCTCACACATGAAGGTTAGCCATGGAGTTAGGTCAACAACACAGCTTTTAGTACAGGCGTGAGCAGTCACATGTTAAAAATCATTAATATGCCAAAACTGTGACATGCAGACACATCAGGTTATAGCAGAACTAGGACGGGTCACATAAAACATTCAAACATGTTCAGGATGGACCTCTGCAAAGCGCTCTGCTGTAACACAAGCACATGACTGTTGTTAACATTCTCTGTCAGATATTCCTATAAATCAGCAGCATATCATCATCCTTTCAGACAAATGAAACAAACTTATTATCGTATTTGTTACTTCTGTGCTCGTCCACGCTCTGCTCGACTGATTTTTATTGTTAAGCTGTGTGACGCCGTCTTTTCCATAAGGCAGAAGTGGAATTTGTAGAAGCAGGTAAACATGTCTGCTGGTATTCACTGTGTGAGTCTGACAGTGTCACACATCTGCTGTGTGATGTGTGGATGTTTTGGGTGTGCAGAGGTCCACTCGCCGGACCGGTCTGACAGCAAAGGGACTCTTTGTGTGTCTGCTGTTCCTTTGTTTGCTTTTCAGCCACCTTAATGAAAGGTGGATGATGTCACTGAAGACTCCGCCCCCAGCTCAGCTGTCACAGGCAGGGCCATGACCCACAGTGGCTTAAAGTAAACATAAAAAAACGAATGTTACAGTCAGAGTTTTTACTTGTATGAAATAAATTAGATTGTGTGAGTAATCCCAGTACTTCAGGCCAAAAACACATTAATGAATGACTCGGTGTCAGTCTGCTTTATTCTGATTGGACCCGAGGAGCCAGGTAGACTCTCTCAGCTTTCCAGCTGGAACACTAAGCTGATGTGTTCACCTCTGCATTCAGCTCTGTGTCAGCTCCTAAAACTCTGAAGAAACAACATGAACAAACAACTAAAAGTAGGCCTGTTCTCCTTCTCTTACTTCCTGTCTTATAAGTCACATGTTCGTACTGAGCACGAGCAGTTTCAGATCATGAGCTCAGTGTATGTTTAGTAACCGCTGTGAACCCTGCGGCGCAGACTGCAGCCGTCCTCTTCCCATCATCCAGACTTCCTTTAGGTTATACGTCCATTAGAAAACACTGCATACATTTCTGTGCAGCTGATAGCAGGTACATATCTGTGAAGCCCAACTAATATTAAAGATGACACATACAAACTCACAGGAGCAGATCAGCAGAACCAGTTTAGTGGACAGAGACTGGTGTATGACTGCACAGTAACCGCTGATTCTTTGGCCGGAGCTCAGAGATGCTGTTCCTGCTCTGCTCTGTGGGTTTAATGTCACAGGTGTGTCAGCAAACCCGGGACGCTAACGTCCGGTCCTCTGTGGAAAACTCTGGAAGCGCTGAGGAGGAGGAGCGGCAGCGCCAGGAAAGGGTTACCCCTTTAACTTGAACACGTTTTCCCACTACTTCACAGCCTGCTTATAGAGTGGTGAGACAGTTGTTCATGTAAAGAAGGATTATTTTGGACTGTGACTGATGCACAGCTCTTCTGTTAGAGTCCAGAGGTAAAATAGGAAGCTGTGAGTAAACAGAGTAGTTCAGCTTTAGCAGCTCATTGGTTGTTTCTGTGATGTGCATGAGCTCGCTGCGCTCTCAGAGCTGTAGGCACCACAGCAGCTCTCTAATCAGGATTAGGTGCTGGAGGATTTCTGGGATTTGTGGCCTTGAAGTTATTGTTACTGCGTCCTCCAGCTCGGCTCTTTCTTCTCTCTGTCTCCACATCTGCAGCTTTTCCTCTCCATCCTCTACCTTTCCCCCCGCCCCCCTTCAAGGTCCTTTTGGTCCCAGGGGGACGATGCTGCAGTTAGATGCTCAGTTTTCACTGTGCTAGTCCTGCTGAAATATGCATCATCAGGGCTCTGCACACAGCAGAGTGCGGCACAGCGAAGCTCAGTCGGCATTTTCTCCTCACACATAAAAACGCGTTCGTCTTCCTGAATGTCAGTACATGTAACACTGCTGCACATGTGTGCGTGTGCAGTGCTGCAAAACATGTCCACAGTTTCATCAGAGAACAGTGGAAATCAGGAGGGTTTGTGTCGCTCTTCAAGCTCTGCAGCACATATTCAATCATTCTGCCTCCTGACTCAGCCTTTACGTTTTTTCTGTCAGGAGGTTTGATGAGTATTAAAAACGATCCTGTATCATTAAACTGTTTTTTCATGTTTAATTATGACTCTCTATATATATTACACTGGAGGAAGCAGAAAGCTTAACTGGCGAGCATGAACTGTGTGTCTTCCTGGAGTTTGATGCTGTGGTCGAGCTCGTGTGCCGACGTCCCCCCTGAACGAGTCCTGGTGAGCGCTGTGAAGCTGTCACTGCACTGAAAGCTGCATGTTTGGCCTCACAGCTCACATCTGATGCAAAAATATCTCCAGAGATCACCGACTGTGCTCAACCTTTCCCCTTCAGGTCACTCTGCTGCACGTGCTCAGATGGCCATCATCAGAGCCTCGTTAACGTCCGTTTCATGGCGCTCATCACGTTACCATGATAAGCAGTACTTACACCTGACGGCACACAGCTCAAACCTTCCTGACCCTCGGCCTCATCACTGCTATCAGCTGATTCTTTGGGGGTAGAAGGCGGGACATCTGCCATATTTCCTGAATTGGGAGATCCTCTGAGTGACTCGTCTTTCTGTCTGTTAAACGAAGGAGTCTGTGAGGAATAATGGATCCCTGTGAGGAGCTCCTGTGCTCAGGAGAAACGGTGAAAGCTTCAGGCAGCTCATCACTTCATGCTTTTCACATCAAATGACTTCACCTCACTGTTTAATGGGCTGGTTTTGAGCTGTGCAGGTACAGCTGACTTTACATGTCGTATCCTGCTGTTAGCTGTGGATGAGTCGACCGTCTGCTGTGTTTGAAGAGGCTCTTCAGTCGTCGTTCATACAGGATAAAATGTCCAGTAGGCCTCTTTAGTCAGACCCTGTGTTTGCAGGTTTTATTATTCGGACCAACAACGCCGCCTCTAAAGGCCAGAAACTCGTCTTTGCCTCACAGTAAATTTACTCCCATCATGAGTCCAGTTAAAGCATCCAGGATCTCTTTTATGTCCCATTGGTGTCGGAGTATAAGTAAAAACCTGATGATATAAACACATTAAGCTCCTCCCTCTGTGTTACAGCTCGGAGCGAGGGGAAAGTGTTCCACTTCCGGGTCCAGCGCTCCTCCATCGGAGCGTACTTCATCTCGGATAAGATCTCTTTCGCCACACTGGGAGAGCTCATCGCCTACTACCAGAAAAACTCTCGTAACCTCGGCGTGCTGCTGGAGGAGCCATGCGCCCAGCAGGTAGGACTCTGAAACAAAAGGTTTTTACTTCTATCCTTGTGCCGACTCCGACCTGCTGCAGGCAGGTCACCGTCCTTTACCTCGCAGGCTGAAACCTGATGTGCTTCGTTCTTGTTGAAGCTACAGCACATTTTTATTTTTCACACGTCACTGAGTCACTGCTACGAGGCTCCGGTTTACTTCTTTAAGTTACAGTCTTTATTTGACGCGATGACGAGGACGCGGATTAAAAACTGCTTTTAGTCGGAGAGCGAGCTTCGACCTGGAAAACTTAAACATGCTCAATCCTCGCCGTCCAGCTGTGGACGTTACATTTCTCTGTCCATATGACGCCTTCTGCTCATTTCTGTTTGGACAGAGCAGCTGATTGATAGCTGATACCTGCACGCCACGGCATCCTCTGTCTGAAACCAGCAGGTTTAGCTCCTCCTCGTCTGATTGGCCCTTACATTTATGAAGATCCACCAGTGGAGCAGGTTCACTGTAGGGTCGAACGACTGAGTTCACAACAATAGAAGTACAGAAACATGAACAGACTTACAGCAGTCTGTATTTCATTCACACCGCGCTGCATGAATATGTGTTAATGCTGTTTGTACGCACACGTTTGTAAGGTAAGACTCATCAACTGTATATAATTATAACATAATTATATTTAATCAATATAGTAAATATAATTATGTTATTATTATATTTACTAAAAGCAGTAATAATATTAAAATAAAGGCTCGCCCCAAGTAACAGGATGACAGACTGTATATAAGCGATGGCCATCTTCCACCTTGGTTTTTTAAAACTAGTTAGTAATGGTTTATATCTGCATCATGTTCACACACGTTAGTGAAATGTTCGAGGCTTCGTTTTGACCTCATCACTTCCTACAACAGGTGTATTCATCGTGCAGTGAAGCTCAGGCTGTGTGGGGCAAAAACAAAAGGGATCACATGACCATGTAGACCAGGGGTGGCAACTCCAGGCCTGAAGGGCCGGCGTCCTGCACGTTTTAGATCTCACCCTGGGTCAACACACCTGAATCACATGATTAGTTCGTTACCAGGCCTCTGGAGAACTTCAGACATGTTGAGGAGGTCAGACATTTAAATCAGCTGTGATGGATCACATCTAAAACCTGCAGGACACCGGCCCTCAAGGCTTGGAGTTGCCCACCCCTGATGTATAACCGTGAGCCGCTGAGGACGCCACAGGAATGAGTGTAAAACACAATCATGCTATACCACGTTGCTTAGCAACATGTATTTTCCCCACACATGTTGATACCTACTGTAACACGAGCCAGGGCGACCCGTATGTGACCGATAAACATACTGGAGGCTGTGGCCACATAAAAAGATGAGTACTTAGTGCCAGGTAACAGGTCACGGATGTTGAGCGGGGCCACAGTGGAACCTGGTGACCGTGTAGGGAGGGGAGCGTAGCTGAACTGAGGGGTGGGCCCACAGTGACCCAACCCCACCAACCGGTGACGCTAAAGAAAAAAAGGATTTTATTTTTAACATTAAAACCATTCCTCTATTTTTCTATTCTGTGTATTAACAGCAAGTCAAAGTCAAATAATGACATCATCAAACATCTGCATCTAAGACCCAACCCCTGGAAGGGTCCGCAAAGATGGTCACGGCCAACATGACATCATGCATTGGCCTGTGTGATGCATCACCCGCAGGATGAGCTCTTCCTGCTTCTTGGAATCACAGGAATGCAGTCGCTGTGTTTTCTGTAGTCTCACCACAAACTGGTTTTTACTTTCATTTTAAACTTGAATGTTTAACCAACTCCGCACAAGCACACCTGATTGGTGTGGAGTTATTTTTGTGCCACTATTCTGAGCGCACGTAAAAAAAGTTTGCAGGTGCAAGTGTTGCATTTTGAGGAGAAATTTATTTTGAGTGAAGAAAAGCTAAATTTGAGTGAACAAAATTCATTGCTGCGTGCAAAAACTGTATTTCAGTGTTTGCTATTATCCACACACACAATAGCAGCCCCTCTCGCTCAGTTTTTGCATTTGCGCTTGCTCGCATGTGTTGCTCGCGCTCTCAACATTTCTGCCCGTGTGCGCTCAACTCTTTCTGTACACCGTTATATTTGTGCCACAAAACCAGCCAATCACAGACTTGGATGCAAAAAAATCTGATTGGCTGTTTTGGTCTCCAATCAGCTCGAAATGACGAAATGCAATATCCCAGAATGCATTTCGTCCAAAAATCAAACGAGGCAGTGGCGGAGGAACACAGAGTGGCGGAGTTTAAAAACAAAGCTGGAGTTATTCTGTGTTTTTGCTGCACAGCTGTTTCTTCTTCTCTCATTCTCTCCCCTCCCTCTCCTGTTGCTACTTCAATCATGAAACTGATCAATGATCAGCTGATCGGCTTTTCTCTCTTGTTTGTTTATCGCCCACTTTGCGCCAGAAAGAGGAAACCAGCGGAGGTCGCGCTAAACAACAGCAGCACGTTCAAGCTTGAGGAGCTGTTGTTAGAATTTATTTAATATCAGCTGATGTACTTTCTGGCACAAAGTGGGCGATAAACAAATCGCCACTCTGTGTTCCTCCGCCACTGCCTCGTTTGATTTTTGGACGAAATGCATTCTGGGATATTGCATTTCGTCATTTCGAGCTGATTGGAGACCAAAACAGCCAATCAGATTTTTTTGCATCCAAGTCTGTGATTGGCTGGTTTTGTGGCACAAATATAACGGTGTACAGAAAGAGTTGAGCGCGCACGGGCAGAAATGTTGAGAGCAAGAGCAACACATTGCGAGCAAGCGCAAAAACTGAGTGAGAGGGGCTGCTATTGTGTGTGTGTGGATAATAGCAAACACTGAAATACAGTTTTTGCACGCAGCAATGAATTTTGTTCACTCAAATTTAGCTTTTCTTCGCTCTAAATAAATTTCTCCTCAAAATGCAACACTTGCACCTGCAAATTCTTTTTACATGCGCTCAGAATAGTGGCACAAAAATAACGCCATAGATTGGTTGTTCCAGAAGCTCGAACCTGAAAGCGGCTGGAGGTGAACCCAGACTGGAGCGGTCCTCCTGACCTCTGACCTATAATGCCTCATGTTACCGTTGGCTCCCTCCGGCCCCTAACTCACATTTTGACAGTAAAGACGTTCCATAGACAAAACATGTTTGAAGTATGTGGAAGAGTTTCAGAATAAAAGCATGCAGCAGTGTAATTATGTCATCTGTGAGCTGCAGTCTGTCTTCATGCCTCCTCAGTCTGGCGGGAGGCCATGGAGCGGAGCGCGCCAACGTTTCAGACCGCCACCGACCCCTCCTCCCCTTCCCTGCTTCCCTGAGGAGGAAGCTTGTGCACAGGGTGATGAGATCAGCTGCTTCTGAAGTCTCGGCTCAGGTTAAATCAAAGCTCTGAAACAGATGCAGTGCAGACACAGGCGCCCCCTGCAGGCAGCAGGAGTCTCTGCAGCACTTTAAATCTGATGTGTTGTCTTCATTTGTTTAATGAACAGCAGATGGGACCAATGACTGACTATTAACAGCTTAGAGACCAAACCTTCATCCTGATGCTGAGCAGCAGAACATCTCCTAACATTTGTGTCTTTACTTTTTAAATTCTCATAGGAGTAAAACCAGCCACCTCATTGGTCACTGAATAACTGTGGTCCACAAAAACATTTCAGTATAGACACTGCTGCTTATTACTGGTCCATAAATGATTACCTTTACAGTCCAATACTATCAACAACATGATTATAACACAGTGAGGAAGCCTGAACAGGCCACCACAAGGTAACACCAATCTCACCAGTTTCAAAATGCCGCCTAAAAAAAGCAAACCCAGGAGTTGGAGGAGATTAGGAAATCACTTAATTTCATGTCTGATGAACTGAGCAAAGTGGCTAAACAACATCCTAATGGATGAGATAAAACAACTAAAAAACTTGATAAAGGAGAAGGACAAGAAAATAGACCACTTGGAACGGCGAATCGAGGACCTTGAACAATACACAAGAATGGATGACTTAGTCATAAGTGGACTGGAGACCCAACACCGAACCTAGGCCAGAGTAACAGCTGGCGGGGGTAAAGACGGTGAAGATGCCCCGGCAGAGGAGCTGCAAACGCTTTACCAGCCCGTGATAAAATTCCTTCAAACGAAGAATGTACGTATTCAGAGCCATCATATCGCAGCATGCCACACGCTCCCCAGAAAGACAGTAAAACAAAGCCAGCAATTATTCTTCGGTTTGTGAGTCGCAAAACAAAGATTGAGTTGCTGAAACAGGGAAAGAAGCTAAAGAGGACCGGTGTGTATTTAAATGAACATTTAACGAAAAAGAATGCTGAAATTGCAAGACAGGCAAAACAAAATAAGATACAAGCGACCTGGACGAGGAACTGCAAAGTCATGATAAGACTAAATGGCACCCGAAGAAGCGAAAGTTGTGATGATAAGAGAACTCAAAGACTTAGAGCAATATAAATAATCAGGAATCTATTGGAAAAGTGACGACTGGATAATGAACAATGGGTATGGAAAGTGTTTCTGGCCTTACGGCTCAAAAAAACAATGGAAAAAACAACAACAACAAAAAACAACATCAAAAAACACATAAATGACAAGTTTGGACACAGATTATAGGTTTCCATTCAGAGATATTGAAGAGGAAGACTTTGATTATGAAGAGGACTGTCAAGGTGGTTATTTTGCCACACGCTGAGAAAACGAACCTCAAAACGTTTAACGATGCAGAGCACAACATGCACGACCCTGAAAGTAACACTGACCCAGATAACCACTTCTACAATAACAACAATAATACTTGTGAGTACGACTAATTCAATATGAATATTAAAATGGAAAATGCGTTGTCAGTCATACATTTCAATAGTAGAAGCCTGTATAAAAAATTTTTCTAAAATTACAGAATGCTTAAGGAAGTTAAAAAAGTTTAATATAATTGCAATATCAGAAACATGTCTCGATAATGAGAAAGTTAGTGAAATGGAAGGATACGAATTATTTACAATGAACAGGGTGAATAAAAAAGGAGGCGGTGTTGCTTTATATGTAGATAAAGTTTTGAAATATAGTCTGAATGTATGTCAAGCATCATAGATGACGTAATGGAATGTGTTACTATTGAAATCCATGTTGAAAAAGCTAGCAATATAATTATAAGTTGCATCTATAGGACGCCAGGATCATGCCTTGAGACATTCAATGAAAAACTTGCTGCTATGTTTAGCAACCTAAATGATAAAAAAGTGCAAATAATTTGTGGTGATTTTAATATAGATTTGCTAAACCCAAATGGACATCAGAAAACAACAGATTTCATCAGTACAATGTATAGTAACTCCCCTTTCCCTGTAATTATAAAACCAAGTAGAATAACAATTGATACAGCTACATTGATAGATAATATATTAACAAATAAAATTGACCATGAAATAGTAGGTGGACTTCTTATAACTGATATAAGCGATCATCTTCCTGTTTTTGCAATTTTTCAAAATTATTTTGGGATTAAAACTAAATAAAAGAATCAAACATTTGATATGATACGACATAGAACAACAAGAGCCATCGCTGCCCTCCAGGTGGACTTAAAGGAACACAATTGGAATGAGGTTTTTGCAAATGAAGATCCAAATAGTGCATATGATGCATTCCTATCAACTGTAATTTCACTATATGAAAAACATTGTCCTTTAATGAAAATCACTAGAAAGCATCACAGATCAAATAAGCCATGGATCACAAAGGGGATAGAAGATGCATGTAAAAAGAAAAATAATCTATATAAGAGATTCATAAAACTGAGGACAAAAGATGCTGAGATAAAGTACAAGTTATATAAAAATAGATTAGTAAATATTATAAGAACAAGTAAGAAAGAATATTACCACACATTATTGGAGCAAAGTAGAAGTAACACACAAGAAACATGGAGCATATTAAATAGTATAATCAAAAAGGGCTCAAAAAATAAGAATTATCCAGACTATTTTAAAAAAGATAAAGATATTGTGCTTGATAAAAACTAAAGACATTGCCAATGAATTTAATGATTTCTTTGTAAATGTTGGCTTTAATTTAGCAAAAGAAATTCCAGAGTCAAGAAATAATAACGACCTAAATAAACATATTACTCAGAATGTGTCCTCCATGTTTATTGGTGCTGCAACTCATAGAGAAATAATTAACATTGTGAAGACATTTAAAAATAAAAAGTCCACCGACTGTTTTGGTATTGACATGAAATTAGTTAAGAGTATTATAGAATATATAGTGCAGCCTTTCGCATACATTTGTAATCTGTCCTTTCGAACTGGTGTGTTTCCCTCACAAATGAAAATAGCAAAAGTTATTCCAATCCATAGAAACGGAGAGAGATGTCAGTTTACCAATTACAGGCCAATATCACTACTCCCACAGTTCTCAAAAATGTTAGAAAAGTTATTTGTTAATAGACTTGATAAATATATGGAGAAGCATAATCTCCTAATTGATAACAAATATGGCTTTAGAGCGAAAAGGTCCACTTTGATGGCAGTGATGGAACTTGTAGAAGGGATATCTAATGCAATAGATAATAAGGAATATACTGTTGGTGTTTTTATAGACTTACAAAAGGTGTTTGATACAATTGATCATTCGATATTAATGAATAAACTAGAGAGATATGGTATTAGAGGGATAGCATATAAGTGGATGAAAGGTTACCTGGATGACAGATATCAATATGTTGAAATCAATAATGTAAAATCTAATCAGTTGAAGGTAACTTGTGGTGTTCCTCAGGGCTCTGTGCTGGGCCCTAAATTATTCATATTATATATAAATGACATATGTAGTGTTTCCAAACTGTTAAAATGTGTATTGTTCGCTGATGATACCACTCTGTATTGCTCAGGTAAAAACCTAGAACAGCTTCTGACTACAGCGGAAAAGGAGTTAAATATATTAAAAAACTGGTTTGATATAAATAAGTTATCGTTAAATATAAATAAAACAAAATGTATTATTTTTGGCACTAGACAAATGAAAAATGTATCTAAAATCAGGGTTAATGGAATTGAAATTGAAAGAGTGTATGAAAATAAATTTCTTGGAGTGATAATTGATGATCAGCTGAGCTGGAAGTCTCATATAAACCATGTGAAAACAAAAATGTCAAAAACCATTGCTATTCTCTACAAAACAAAGCATGTCCTGAACAAGAAATCATTATACACACTTTATTGTTCTCTGTTGCTTCCATATATGACTTATTTTTATTTATTTAACCTTTATTTAACCAGGAAAAGTCCCATTGAGATTAAAAACCTCTTTTTCAAGGGAGTCCTGGCCAAGAGGCGACAACACGTTGAAATTACAAAGTTACATACATATTATAAATAACAATTACATTTTAAAAACAATTTTCTCTGGCTCTCTCAATCTAGACTTGAAAGCATTTAATGAAATAAGATCTGCTATCTTCCAATCTTTTTGCATCGTGTTCCATGTGAAAGGGGCAGCATAAGTAAAAGCCCTCTTTCCCAGTTCAGTTCTGGCAAATGGAACATTGAGCAAAAAAAGATCGCTTGAACGCAGACTGTAAGAAACAGTACTTCTCCGTGTGAGCAGATCGCAAATGTAGGTGGGCATTTGTCCAAGCAGGGCCTTATAAATAAAGATGCACCAGTGAGCAAACCTCCTGGAGGACAACGAAGGCCATCCCACTCGAGCGTACAGATCACAACAATGGGTCAAGGCCCTACAGTTTGTAATAAACCGTAAGGAGGCATGATATACTGAGTCAATCTTATGAAGACACTGGGCAGAAGCATTCATGTACAGCAGATCACCATAATCTAAAACAGATAAAAATGTAGCATTTACAAGATGCTTTTTTGTCTCAAAAGAAAAGCAAAATTTGTTTCGAAAGAAAAATCCCAATTTTAATTTGAGTTTTTTCACAAGATTGTCTATGTGAGGTTTAAAGGTCAAAGAATCATCAATTAAAAAGCCAAGATATTTATACGTATGCACCACTTCTATGAGGTTTCCCTCAAGAGTGGACACCACAGGGACAGTTTGAGGAAGTCTCTTCATGTTTGAAAACAACATTAGCTTTGTCTTTTCAGCATTGAGAACCAATTTCAGCCCCAGAAGTGTGTGCTGAACCACGTCAAAAGCTTTCTGCAAGGATTCTATTGCTTTTTCAAGGTTTGAGCCAAAGGAATAAATAACTGTGTCATCAGCATAGAAATGCATACTAGCATTGGACACGATTTGGGACAAAATGTGTCATTTATATACATGATGAACAGCAGAGGTCCTAAAATTGAGCCCTGTGGCACCCCAGTGTGAATATTCAGAAGTTCTGAGCACAGATTTTCACATTTAATGCATTGAGTCCTGTCACTCAAATAATTAGTAATCCAGGAGACAACATGTCTAGACAGCCCCAAAGAAAGAAGCCTATGTTTTAAAATGGCGTGATCCACAGTGTCGAAGGCTTTTGACAGGTCAATAAAGAGAGAAGCACAGTGCTGTTTTTTATCAAGAGCAACGAGTATGTCATTTATCACTTTTGTGGCAGCCGTGACAGCACTATGCTGCTTTCTAAACCCAGATTGTAGTTTTGAAAGAACTTCGTTAGAGTACAAGAACTCTTTTAATTGCTCACTGACGAGAGACTCAAGGACTTTTGCCAAAACACACAAGTTTGATATTGGCCTGTAGTTAGTCAAAATGGCCGGGTCGCCTCCTTTTAATATTGGCGTAACAAAAGCAGACTTCCAAACAAGTGGAATTTCTTTATTTTGGATTGAAAGATTAAAAAGGGATCGTAAGAGGTTGTGCAATGTAATCAGCTGCTATTTTCAGAAAATAGGGCTCTATTAAGTCTGGCCCTGGGGGTTTCCTGTGATCTAAGGCTTTAAGAGCTTTATGCACTTCCTGGACAGAAAAAGGAGAAAAATCAAAAAGCTCCCCAGAATATGTTTGGGGTTCTGTGCAGGGAATCAAGGGGGCTGCTCCAACAGAGTTAAATAAAAAACCAGTATCTACGAAGTGCTTATTAAAACTGTTTAAGACCTCAGTTCTGTCATAAACTGGGACAGAATCTTTTAGAATGAATTTTGGAAGAGCCTGTGATGTTTTATTTATAGATAAGGACTTAATTACTTTCCAAAATTTCTGAGGGTTATTGAGATTTTCAGAGGTAACAGATAAATAATATTCTGATTTAGCCTTCTTGATAAGTGTCGTACATTTGTTTCTTAATTTCCTGAAGTCTAACCAGTCAGTCAGGGAATCGTTTTTCCTAGCTTTTGCCCATGCCACATTACGCTGATGGATAGACTCTGATAATTCCGATGAAAACCAAGGGTTTTCCCGTCCCTTGACCCTAAATTTTCTGGCAGGTGCATGCTTATTTAAAATCTTCATAAAAATTTCTTTAAAATAAGCCCAAGCCAGATGGATGTCTGGTATCAGACTCAAGTATTCCCAGTTTACCATAGACAAGTCATAATGAAACGCTTGCTCATTAAATATTTTAAAATTTCTTTTATAAATAATACGCGGTTTACATTTAGGGATTTTAGTGTTCCTACAGGTAGCAACTACACAGTGATCGCTTAAATCGTTACAAAACACTCCTAACGACAGAAACTTATGAGGGACATTTGTTAGAATTAGGTCAATCAAAGTAGATTTGTCAGGACTCTTTATATTTGGCCTTGTAGGTAGGTTGACCAACTGGCTAAGATTAACAGAGTCACAGAAAGATTTAAAATCATCAGAAACTATATTCAGCCAGTCCCAGTTCAAGTCTCCGGCCAATAGAAGTTCGTTGTATTTTAATTTGGACAGAAGATGCTTTAGAGATAATAAAGTTTCCTTTACAGCAGACGGAGGCCTATAGCACCCAACAGCTGTTATAGATAGAGACTCTACTATTTTAATATCCAAAGCCAAGAATTCCATTTGTTTAGGAATAGATACAGATAAAACAATGGATACTTCATATCTTGATTTAACATAAATTGCTACGCCTCCACCTTTCCTAGGCCTATCTGTGCGATAAAGATTGTATCCCGTTATGTTGATGTCATCATCTGTAATAGATTTGGACAACCAAGTTTCGGAGATAATCACAATATCCGCGTTTGTTGATTTCGCCCAAATTCTGACCAGGTCCGTCTTGTGTAATAAACTGCGTACGTTTAGATGAACACATTTTAACCCTGACTGAGATTTAAAATCAGCAGGGGTCTGGACACTTTTCAATTCAGGTCCAGGATTTGGTTGCACATCTCCGGATATAAGTAAAAGTAAAACAATCATCATTAACCTTCGTTTCATATTACATTTAAAAGCATTTTCGTACTTTGCAGATGTTAACAACAAATACTGCTTTTTCTTAAGTGAAAGTGAAAGATTATACAGAACAAGGGAACCTTGTAATTTGGGTAATACTTCATATCGATTTAAACTAGCAACCAGAGCCAGTTGAATCGTTGGTGACTCCAGGTGCACTGCTACAGTTGACCTAGTGCCACTAAAATAAGTTTCACCCATACTCAGCTCATATTTTGCAGCTCTCACCCAAGGAGCACTGCAATGTCCCAAGTCCCAAACCACGAATACACACAATAAAGCTTCGATGAGTGTCCTCATCTTCATAATGATAGCCCAGGGTCCAAAATGGGGGTGAATACAAAAGGCTCCAACCTATTAGCTCCGAATCCGAGCGGAGGTGGACTAAACAGTCCGGGGATCAGATGGAGGTGCGTCGTAGCAGACTCCAGCCCGGCCTGTTTGCTGCGTGTCCGGACAATGTAGCAGTTTTCAGCCTGTTTACTCTGCGTCCAGGCAGTATAGCAGGCTTCGTCCTGTTTGCTCCGAGTCCGGGCGATGTAGCAGGCTCCGGCCTCGTTAGCTTCAAAATATGGTTAATGTAGCCGGCTCCGGTCTGCCAGCTCCAAGTCTGGGGAATGCAGCAAGCTCCAGGCCTGACTAGCTCCAAGTCTGGGGGACACAACAGGCCCCGGCCTGCTAGCTCCAAGTCTAGTAGACGCAATAGGCACCGGCAGGCTCCGGCCCGTCAATCCAGAGTCCAGGTGGAGGCGGACACGGTAGACACAGGTTTGCCTGCCCAGAGTCAGTATTTAGACCGTCCCGCTTTATCCAAGGCCCTATTTCAGTCCAGAGGGAGACGCTACGCCGAGAGTTTACGTGTCACCATCTTGGATTTTTTGACGTGTCGCCATCTTCAATTCGCCATCATTGTCTGGAGATATGGGCTAATGCATATAAAACAAATACTCTTCCTATTTTCAAGTTACAAAAAAGAGCTATAAGAATTATAAATCAATCAAACTATATAGAACCAACTAACATTATGTTTATTAATCTGAATACCCTGAAATGTTATGATTTAGTTGAATATAAAATGGCACAGATAATGTATAAAGCACAAAATAACTTGTTTTGCCGCAGAAGCTGTTTGAAGTCAGAGAGAGTCAATATGACTTAAGGGGAACAGACTTTAAACAAAACAAGATAAAGACAAACATGAAACATGTGTTTCTGTTAGAGGAGGTAACCTGTGGAATAGTTATGACAGTGATGTAAAAAGGTGGAGTTCATTTTCCTTCTTTAAAAACATGTTTAAAAATAGAGTATTATGAAAATATATAAATCAAGAATGAAAAGAGCAAAAATAATAATGCTGAAACTCTTGTTGTTTTGCTTTGATGTAGCTACTTATCTAAGGTGGAAAGTTTTTTTGTTTTGTTTTTTGCTTTGTTTTGTTTCACTCTTTGCTTCGAGCCCTGTGTACAGGAGCTGCACGCTAAAAGATCTTTTGTTAAAAGCGTTGGCGTAATAAGCGTATGCTTCAGCCAAGACCGTTTGATCAGCCTTGTCTCGTGCTTTCTTGCTTTGTGGTAGATCTTTATTCTGTATTCACTGAGATATTTGAATGTTAATCAATAAATCAAGCTGTTAGCTTGTTACTTTAATTGAAAGGAAGGTTGTGTATAGGAAATGAATTACTGCTGTACCATGTGTGAAACAAAAAATAAATGAATAAAATAAATCATGCAGAGGATTCTTTCAGCCCTGTCAGGCTGCTGAGACAGAAACTCTGTCAAATCTGCTGAGCAGAGCTAAAAATCACCTGAGATATGTAACCTGCTGAATGTGAGCGTCCTCCACTTAAGCAGAACTTAACCACACCAGAGTCAAACGGGTCTATGAAATTTTAACACTTTATACAAGCTGAGGTTAATACATTTTATCCCAAATAAATCCAGGAAAATGTCCCAGCCTGTCCCGCTCCCTGTGAACCCTTTCATTACCGTGTGGTGATGACATCAGCAGCTGTTTGACATACAAACATGGAGGGATGAGGATTTTACATGGACACAGTTACACACACGGGAATCAAAAACTGTAACACAACTAAAATCTCTCTATGCAATCGCACCTGAAACAACGACTTTAAGGTAAACACTGATGTCCCACGAGTGTTCGTGCAAGTGAAACTCTATTTAAACCAAAGGTTTTATTCAAAGTTCAGGTCCAAACAGTTCACGTTACTGAGACGAGAGTTAGAGCTTCTTCATCAGAGCTTCAGTGCGTCACATGATTCCTGTTTGTTTACATTTAGAGAAAAGTAACAACAACTACAGACTGAAGACGAGTCACTTTGTTCATCCTGTGGGTGTGTGCACTGTGCTTTAGTACGTACACACACACACACACACACACACACACACACACACACACACACACACACACACACACACACACACACACACACCGATGGAAATCTGCAGAACCAGTTTTTTATTTATTTGTTTTTCTTTTTGAATCTTTTGCCTCCACTGTTTTGCTTTTTTATGAATATTTTATTGCAGTTTTTATAGTTTTCAGTAGTTGTGAGTAAATGTAAGCACTGAATCGATGTATTATTATTAGTGTTAATTACTTTGTTATGTTGTAATATTTCAATAAGCTTCCAATGGGTGATTCTGATGGTCTGGAGAGAGCTGTGAACACTGCATGTATGACGATATGAGCAGGCATGTTCATTCATCATCTGTGTGCAGTCTACGCTGGTCTGTCTTCTCACGTTTTAACTGAACAAATATTTGAATGTTTGACCTTTTAGGAACCATAGAAGACACACGAGACATTTCCATATTCTCCACATGCTAAATATACACAATAAATAACCTGTAGATTTAGTTCTAGCGATTATTTTGATGTCCTCCTTCAAAGCTGACGGAGGACTTGATTGTTCTCCTGTTTCCCCTCTTCTACTTGTTTTTAGTGATGAAGCAGCTGGTTTGAATGGTTTTAAGCGAGCGAGCTGGCCATCATCCTTTAAACTGTGGCTGCAGACATTTTAACGTTTTTATGAAAGCTGTGATTCGACTCATTCGAGACTGAAATGTCTTTTTTATGTGAAATGTTTCAAGTTCTTTAACTTGAGCCCCACTCGGTGCAGATCCTTGTCTTTTTGTCTTGTACCTGAGACACTGCACATGATGAAGGAAGCGTGATTCATTTCAGTCTGTTTTATTTCACTTTGCTTGGAAAAGAATTTTCCTCTTTTTATTTTTGTTTTTTTTATCCACAAAGAAACTCTTCAGCGTCGCTTCAGCAGAAACGACGAGCAGCTGTTTGCTTTGTGAATCAGCTGACAAGCACTCGAATGATTTGTTGTGGTTTCATTTGTTGAATCGTTTCACTCGTGTTAATTTGCTGATGCTCTCGATTGTTAGAACCAACGTCTGATTGTCAGTAAATTTATGAGTAACTTGCTGGAGTCTCTGTGCCGTTCATTAAACTGTCGCTGCTGTGCACATGCCGAGGCGTTGGTGCGTCAGCCTGAGAAGAACAAAACTGTGTTTTCATGACGGTTTCTGGATCTCGATGCCACGCTGCAGGTTTTGGAGAATGAATGGATGCACGTGAACTTTGTTCAGGTCCGTTAGCTTCCAGAGCTCATGACTGACTGAGTGCAGTTTGAGTGGAGATGCTGCAGTCAGACGCAGCTGTCAGGCTCCACCTCCCTGGTTAACATACGTTTCCCACCGCGAGCCTTGTGTTTGTGGCTCAGCTCGTGCTGACGCGGCTCACTCTAAACTGCTGAGTCAGATGATATTTGATTACTCGGCGTTTAGGGAAATGCGAGTGTGGTGTGGACTCACCGTGTTGTCTCTGTGCAGCGGGAGCTGTTCGACATGGAGCCGTGGGAGAGGCCCAGAGAGGAGTTCAGGCTCCAGAGGAAACTGGGAGAAGGTCACTTTGGGGAGGTGTGGGAGGCTTTCTGGACCACAGAGAAGAGGAAGGTGGCCATAAAGACGCTCAAACAAGGTAAGCCTGTGAAAGAGCATCAGTCAGACTGAAGTTTTAACTTGTTTAAACCGCTGAGTCGTATTTGTGGACCTGAGTGGGTAAAAACTGCATGCTTTGTGTTTGGTCATGCTGTGTTCAGGTTAACGCTGCGTATCTGTGAGGCCATGAAGCAAAAGCTTTGTTTTGTCCTCACATCACAAATATAAAAGTGTTTTTATCACCCTTGACAAGCTCGTCCTGTCTTTTTGTTTCACTCTGTAAACCCTACAGCTGGAAAGGTTTAGTATGAATTCTGATAGAACCTCGTAGGCTCGAGTTAACATCAGCAAAGTTTGACCTTTTCCACTGACGTCTTTAACTTCATGATTTATTGGTGGATAATTGGCAAAAAGCCTTAAAACGTAGACACTCTGATTCTTACAAGAGTGCTGACTGTCGTCATCATACACTAAGTAACGTATGGAGATTTAAGAGGTCACCTTTGACCTCTGACCTCTCCTTTAAGGTGAATTTATTTGGCGCTGTTTGAATTCAGGGTTTGTTTAAACGTTTAAACGTTACGGTTACAAACCCACACTCTCAGTGTGGGTTTGAGCGGACGCCACTTCACCTGCAGTTGGACAGGAAGTGAGGCGGCCAGAGTCCATTCACAAAAACGGGGATTTTACCTCATCACCGGCTCCACCGGTTATTCCGTCTGTTGGATTTTCCCTGAAGCAGCAATCTTCAGGGAGAATCCAGAAATGATGGCTGAGGGTTTTAAACTGCAGGTGGCAGTGAAGCGCCGATACTCAGCCTGTCTGTGACTGACGGCAGCATCACCCACAGGAATTCAGATAACACCTGAACCAGGAAGCTCGCGTTCAGGTTTCTCTGGAGCTGAGAAGCAGTTTATGACTCTTAGCTGCCTAAAGTGATCCGACTCTCCCGACGCTGGCATGCTGAACACAACCTCGGCCCGAAGCATCCTGTCACAGCTCGGAGCCAGCATGCCGTCAGACCTGCTGCGAGTCTGCCGGTGATGTTTTGTGTCACACTTCTGGTTATTCGAGCTGTGAGAAAATGTGACCCCTCCACAACCTCCACATTCACCCACAGACTGGATGACTGCATCACATACCTGCTAATCAGTGACGCACAATCAAAATCCCAGAATCTCACTATGCACCAAACCTGAAGCTCCACCTCCTCAGGCAGTCTGAGGAGGCGGAGCTTCAGGTTTGGTGCAGTGACCTCACAGCAGCCATGTTATTGGTCAAATAATTAAAAAAGTTAGCAGACAGCTAGCACCTTCAGCCACCTGTCAGGCATAAACTGCTTCTCAGCTCCAGAGAAACCTGAACGCGAGCTTCCTGGTTCAGGTGTTATCTGGATTCCTGTGAGTGATGCTGCCGTCAGTCGTTGCCGTAGGCCATAACTCACTCTTTGGCACGGGGTGTATCTCATCGCTCTCTTTGGAGCTTCAGCTTCATTTTTCAGCTCCGTAGGCTGAAGGTTTGTTAACACACACGTGAAAGTCGTAGTATAAAAACACTACGACCCAAAATGTCTCAGCTGAGGAAAAAAGTGACTAAAGTGTGAAAAGGCACAACACAGACGTGTAACAAGTTCTGTTTGTCCTCCTCGTCTTCCTCCAGAGGACACAAAGCAGGATGAGTTTGTGAAGGAGGTGCAGGCGCTGAAGAGCCTCCATCACCCGAAGCTCATCCAGCTGCTGGCCATGTGCTCCCGAGGAGAGCCCGTCTACATCGTCACTGAGCTCATGACCAAAGGGAGCCTCAAGTCCTACCTGGCCTGTGAGAGAACACACACACACACACACACACACACACACACACACACACACACACTCTGTTGTTGTTTTTTTAAATGGGTTAAAACAGTCGGTTTGTTCTGCGGGGTTTTCGGAGAGCCTTCTCAGACAGTCTGCCCCCCACAGCAGCTCGGTCCTCAGACGTGTGAAAAAAGCTTAAATCATGTCGGCCTGTAGTCGCTGCTTCCCCCTCAGCATCCATCCGTTACCTTCAGTAAGGATGGGGTCACCTGTGATTCTGCCTGCTGCTGTAAAAAGAAGCCTTCAGAGGGAGGAGAGCGATCAGCGTCTCAGGTATTTCGAGCACAGCAGTAAAAACTCTGTGAACTCTTTGGAAGCACAGGAGGAAGCTGGCACGCGTCCACGGCTTAGCTTCAGGGAATGAGTGGCAGGAACTCTGAAGACAAACACTGACGTGCATGTAGAGCAGCACCTGAGCCCATCCAGTTGAGTCACCACTGCCTTTGTGTAGCAAGTAGCAGCGGCTCACACACGAGTCGGGTTGTTCCGACGAAGGAATTTAACGCACAGCTTTAAGTACAGACCGCACTATGAGGCCGTCTGCGTGGAAGCTCTGCCTGTGTGCGTTTTTCAGATGATGGTTTCATTCGTTAAAGGAACAAAGCTATCCAAACCTCCCTGCTGTGTGTGAACAGTCATCCTAAGAGCTGCAGTCAAGCGTTTGTGATGAGCCACACATCGCTGTGGGGGACGTTTGCTCCACTCTTCTTTGCACGATTGTTTGAATTCAGCCACACTGAGGGTTTTCCAGCATAAACAGCAGTTTAAGGTCACACTGAAGCACCTCAGTCTGAGTCCAGACCAAGGTTATTATCGTTAACGAAAACTAACGAAATAACGAAAACTAGAAGTGAAAAACCATTTTCATTAACGGAAATAAAAATAAAAACGAGACTTTGCGAAAAAAGGAAAACTAACTAAAACTGTAATGAGTGTTCACAAAACTAACTAAAATTTATTGAATTTATAGCAAAAATGTGTTAAGTTTTCGTTGATGTGTGCGTGTCATACAATAGTCAAGGGTGAAAATGAAGTTTAGTTTCCAGATTTTTTTCTTGCTGTGCCTCATTATGCCAGCAGGTGGCAGCACGTTAGTCGAGTCGTCTGTGTCGCTGCTCCGTCCACGCACAGAATCATGTCAGGAAAAGTCGGGAGAAAGCGCCAGAGTCCAATTTGGGATTACTTTGACTGTATTTTGGATAAAGCAAGTGTCTTGTAGTGAAAAGAGACAAATTATGAGGGACATTTCTAAAGGGAAAAAAATCCCACAAACCTTAAAGTGCACTTGAAAAGCTCACACAAGAAGGCTAACCTAGCTTACCTTGAGAAGGTAAGGGAGCACACTCAACCCTCATCCCCAGAAACAGAAGCTAACCCCAGGCAAGGCAGCGTGATGCATCCCGAGACAACAGGACTGGGATATCTACATAACTGTGTGAGTCAATTGCCTTCAAAAAGTTTATCAATTCACTTGAACCAAAATTACGAACACCCGGTGCTGCAAGAGTTAATAGTCTCATTGGGGCCAAGATATACCTTTTATAGTTGCCTGGTATCAATGGTTGTTCATCTGCCCTAATTAATTAATTTATTTATTTATTTATTTATTTATTTAAAGAACCCATAGGTGGGAATGTGAGTTGTCTGTCTCTGCGTGTTAGCCCTGCGACAGACAGGCGACCTGTCCAGGGTGCAGGGTATGGTAGCTGGAATAGCAACATACCCAAGGATAAGCAGAAGAGAATGACTGATATGATGAAACTGGGATTTTGTTACACTTAATTATTGCAAACACAACTAAAACTATAACTGAAACTAATCAAAACTAAACTGAAACTAAGGATTTTCAAAAAAATAAAAACTAAACTAAACTAGCAAACAATTGGTAAAAACTAATTAAAACTGATATAAAATTGAAAATCTGAAGTCAAAACTAAATAAAAATAAAAACTAATGAAAATTGCAAAACTATTAAAACCCTGGTCCAGACTTTGTTGTTTGAGGTGTCCAGAGGTGGGCTCGCTGCCCACGCCGTCGGCCTGCAGCTGTGATGGTTTCTGTATGAAACACTGTTAGGCTGACGTAACGGGACTCAAACCTTCCAGAAAGTTCAGTCTCGTCAGGCCGCACAACATTTCCCAGAAGTCTCGGGGCTCATCCAGATGTTTTTGGTCAGCTGTGTGATTTGTGATGTTTTTGGTCAGCACTGGTTTTCTCCTTGGACTCGCCCACGGAGGCCATTTTTGCCCAGTCTCTTTCTTATTGCTGACCTCGGTCGTCTTCTCGATGTCTCGTTAAGCTGTCAGGCTGCGGTAACAAGCATCAGACGTCTCCTTTAGATTTTGGCGAGATGTTTCGCTTTAGGCTCGGTGTAACGTCCTGGATATTTGCGCCCTGGACGGGAGGTGATGTCACGGTTTCAGCCATGTTTGATGGCTCGTTCTCCTCCTCGCTCCTCTCTCTCTCTCTGTATCTGATCACAGAGAAAAGTTGCCCGTTTTTGTCACATGGTCATCTCTGATTGACTGTCTGTCTCCTCAGCTCCCGAAGGCCTGGCACTCACCTCGGCTCATCTCATCTACATGGGCAGTCAGGTGGCAGAGGGCATGGCGTACCTGGAGGACAGAAGCATCGTGCACAGAGACCTGGCTGCCAGGAACATCCTGGTGGGAGACGACCTCGTCTGTAAGGTGGCCGACTTTGGACTGGCTCGCATCATCAGGGTAACGTTTCCTGTTCATCACGCCGTTTTACCTTTACCTTTATACCTTTATTAGTCCCACAAGGGGAAATTTCATGTTTATTGTACAAGAACAGAAGGAGCTTTTATTTTGAAGGACAAAATATGTGAAATATGTAAATGGTTCAGGCATGTTACTCTGCTTAAAGCTTTAAAACGTCACTGCTGAAACTGAAGCTTCACACACATCAAATGAATCAGTGACAGCTGTAATAACAGTGTTATTACTGTTGTTATTGTCATATATATATATTTGTGTTCCCTGCAGATGTTTCAGGGTATGTTAGAGATGAAACTGTGGACAGACATCAGATCAGAGGCATTTCAATAAGCCTCGACTCCCCTCACACCTTACTTCCTCGGTGGGAGGGAGTAAGGTGTGAGGGGACTCGAGGACGTGCTGCCGAGACGATGAGGTGGACAGCAGGTCCTGGAGTGTAACTGAAATCTTTGTGGCCCTTGTGTGTGCAGGACAGCGTGTACACAGCCAGCAGGAACACAAAGATCCCCGTACGATGGACGGCGCCCGAGGCGGCGCTTCACCAGCGCTTCTCCGTCAAGTCGGACGTGTGGTCATTCGGGGTGCTGCTGTATGAGATGATGTCACGGGGCAAAATGCCCTATGAAGGTACCGCAGTGAGACTCTCAGTGTGTCTAACCTGTTTAACAGAGAGCAGCTATTCAGAGAGCACCGCCTCACAGCAGCAACAACGGGCGTCGTACCGGCACACCTTCGTCACGCGCCAGACTGAGCGTAGCAAAACAAAAGTGTGTGTGTGTGTGTGTGTGTTCTCCCTGTCCCTGCGTGGCAGCTCTGATTGGCTGTCATGTGAGCGTGTGGCTGTGAGCTCTCAGTAAGCTTAGGAAAGAGTCAGTTATGTGAATCACCACACTCGGATCCTTTCTGTCATTCAGAGTTTGAGTTTGGACTGAGCTCTTTTCTCCTGTGCTCGTGTTTACCTGTCTGTCCTCTCCTCCAGGTAAAAGCAACAAGGAAGTGATGGATCTGCTAACGTCGGGCTTCCGGCTGCCCTGTCCAACACGCTGTCCTTCGAACATTTACCGCATCATGATGGACTGCTGGGCCATCGAGCCCTCCAAGAGACCCTCGTTCCACGCCCTGCACAGCCAGCTGGATTCCATATATGCCAAGATATATTTTAAGACCGTAGAGGTGTAGGCCGCACAGGTATCCTCCTCCTGTACTGGGACGGAGGGGGTGGCGAAGACGTCTGCCAAATCCATCGGGACTCCTCAGAGGAATCGTGATCGACACTCGGGTTTACAGAGAGAGTGAACGGCGTGAGGGAGGCGTGGGGGTCCGCTCGTACCTGAAACGACGCGGACCCTCGGCCGATTCGCAGAAGCGGCTCTTTTTAGTTTTCTACCATCGGTTTTCTAAATGAGAGTTTATTACTTCAGTGCGGCGTCTGTCTGTGCGTGCGCACTCTGGACTCACAGGTCACGACCTGAATGAATGACGTGTGTTTTGAATGCAAAGCCTTCTGGGTAAAAATAATTTTGTGCAATAAGAACGCCTGCTGGGGTATTTTAGCCACGCTAGCGGCTCGGCTCAGAGTCCGACTGCTGCCGTCACAGAGCAGCGCTCCGGTGGACTCCCACAGTCCTGATTGGTCAGAGCGGCTTCGACAGCCAACGTTAACCAGACGTCTATTTGTAACACGGGCATCGAAACATGTTTGAGACATGAAAAAGACCCAAATCTATGCAGAGAAGCAGCGGCAGCCTTGCTCCTAAAAGTGTCCTCTCAGCATTGGGGCCATTAACGTGTCACATGTGATCACAGACACGCCTACACAGCACCAAAACATCTGCCTGCTCGCTACGAAAGACCAGAAAGCCAGCAGTCAGTGTGATTACAGTAATGTGATTACAGCAATGCCCCAAACCTCTGAGAAAACCTGATTCATCACGCCACCGCTTCCTCCCTGCACACGTGCAGTGAATCAGAGACGTGTTCAGGCGTCCGTGTCTTTAATGTTAAAGTCTGCACACGCAGCCAAAGCTGCAGTCACACCTGCACACCTGTCCTCTCAGGCTGGGCCCATGCACCGCTGCGTGCTCTGCACGGGCCCCTGGCGTGGCTGAACTCGGTTAATCTCGTGAACCCACAGGCGTGAAGTATTCTGTCTTCCCTCTCTGAAGGTTTGGACACGCGTTACACATCGAAGCTCGATGCAGCGCCACGCGTGTTCACACTCTTCTAACAGCTAGTTACAGCTCCAGTGCCTATGTTTACAACACACACACTCTCTCACACACACACACACACACACACACACACACACTGCAGGAGGTGGACTTAGAGACGACACCAACACACACTGACAGTGACTCAGCCACACTCAGAGAACTCTTCGGGGTGGGTGGGGGTGGGCTGTGTGGGGTTCTGCACCACTAAATTGTACAACATTATGTTGCAACCTGCAATGCAATTTAAGAACAATGCAACTTTGTTGCTCATGCATAAAAGACCAAAGCCAAGTTGAGGAAACTTGAGCCATAAACACCAAATCACACGTCCGACTTCGACCTGTGACAGCGCTACGAATAAAGTTTTTTTTAAACACTGTGGAAACGAGTGTGTGTGCCGTCACTCATTCACATGTCACGGGGCAAAACGCCTTACTGATGTGCAGCACTGACTTCCTGAAGTGTGTGTAACCTGTTTAACAGGGAGAAGCCTTCCCAAGCGCCCGGCCTCACAAAAGACTGTGACGAGGCGGCAGTGGGCGGGGCTCCAAACTGAGGACAGCAGAAATATCCCAAATCGAACAAACAACTTAAAAATCTTTTTCTTTATTTGAATTAATCTTCTAAGAACAATAAATAAAAGCTGTCGTGGACACGATTGTACAGAGAGTGTCGATAAAGTTTCATTATTGATGGAATTTTGTTTTAAAGCTGAAACGTGTGCAGAAGCAGCTGAAGCAGCGTTAACACAGGAGCACGTGTTAGAGACTGCACAACAACAACAACAATCCAACAATCATATTTTTAGTCTGGACACACACAGACGGACGGTGGACAGCAGCCCTGACCTCTGCTGTGTGTGTGTGTGAGAGACAGTCCAGCTGAACAGGTTTGCATTTCCCTTTCAGATATCGTAATGCTAAAAATAGAGCAGTAAACAGCAGTTCTTGTCGTGGCCTGTAGGGGGCGCAGCACTCTCCCTGCTCTGACGTCTCATCCCGCTGACAGGGACTAGAAAGAGAGAGCAGATTTCTCCTGTATTGGCTTCTCTTCATTGGCTTCCTGTTAAATCCAGAATTCAAAATCCTGCTCCTCACATACAAGGTCTTAAATAATCAGGCCCCATCTTATCTTAATGACCTTGTAGTACCATATCACCCTATTAGAGCACTTCGCTCTCACACTGCAGGCTTAGACAGACACTATCTCTACTTCTAAGATTAGGCTTCAAACTTTCCTTTTTGCTAAAGCATATAGTTAGGGCTGGACCAGGTGACCCTGAATCCTCCCTTAGTTATGCTGCAATAGGTGTAGGCTGCTGGGGGATTCCCATGATGCACTGGGTGTTTCTTCTTCACTCACTATGTGTTAATAGACCTCTCTGCATTGAATCATACTTGTTATTAATCTCTGTCTCTCTTCCACAGCATGTCTTTATCCTGTCTTCCTTCTCTCACCCCAACCAATCGCAGCAGATGGCCCCGCCCCTCCCTGAGCCTGGTTCTGCCGGAGGTTTCTTCCTGTTAAAAGGGAGTTTTTCCTTCCCACTGTCACCAAACTGCTTGCTCATAGGGGGTCATATGATTGTTGGGTTTTTCTCTGTATGTATTATTGTAGGGTCGACCTTACAATGTAAAGCACCTCGATGCGACTGTTGTTGTGATTTGGCGCTATATAAATAAAATTGAATTGAACTGAAAAATTTGTTTTTAGCTTAAATATTTTCTTGTTTTCATCAGCTTTTATTGTTGTTGTATCATCTCTTAAAACTGAGGAAGTGCGGGGTCTCTCCAGAGATCCTCAGGACTTTCTATACAGGCGCTGTGGAGATCACCCTCACACAGCATCACGTCCTGGTTTGGGAACAGCTGTGTTAAGGACCAAAAAGCTCTTCAGAGAGTGATCCGTACAGCAGAACGCTGCTGCAGGACTACTTTCTACAGGACATTCACACCAGGAGATGCTGGTCCAGAGCAGCTCAGATATTGAAGGACCCGTCTCATCCCAGCAATAAACTGTTCCAACCTGTGCAATCAGGCAGAAGGTTCTGCATCATCCAGGCAAGAACAGACTCAAGAGGAGCTTCTATCCTCAGGCCATCCGTGTGTTAAATCAGGACATCAGGGAATCAATCAGGAAATCAGGAAAAAGACACAACATGTTGTCAAAGCATCTTTATGACTCCTGTACCTAGAGTGAAAAAATAACCTGTTGGATTAACAACAAAGAATGTGTTCATGTGTTACACAGAATAAAAGTTATGTGTAGGCTTCAGTGTTAAAACTGCACAATATGCAAACAAACATGATTTTTATTTTATTTTTGTTTTTCATTCATGTGAAGTCTTCACTGTCCTGTTAATATAACACAAAATGTTTGTTTAGGATTAAACGTTTTTAATGTTAAGTGTATTTAGTTCCCATATGTTAACCCTTGTATGGTGTTCGGGTCTGTGAGACCCGTTTTCAGTTATTCACTGGCTTTGGCTTATTTTCTGTGAAGAACATAAATCCAAAGAAATTTTCAATGACCTCATACTGTACCTCCCCCCACGCATTTACATTAAATACAAGGTGTTCGGGTCCACTGGACCCAGGTCTAATGAAAGTGTTAAAAGTGTAGGTCCTGTGTTCCCACACTCTGTCTTCCTCCTCTCTAGTGCTGCTGATAGTGTTTTCTTCCCCTCCCGCTCCAAGTTGCAAGATTACTGAAAATTCAATTATCACCACTGTCTGCTCTTACATCTCGCACATTTTACCCTCTTACTTACAGGATCCAAATTTTACTTTCTCATAAGATAAGATAAGATAAGATAAGATAACCTTTATTAGTCCCACACGTGGGAAATTTGTTTTGTCACAGCAGGAAGTGGACAGTGCAAAAGTTATGAAGCAAAAATTAGAATAAAATAAAATAAGAATAAATACAGTATACAACTGTACAGAATAGAATAAAATAAAATACTATATACAGTAGAATAAAATAGAATAAAATATACAATAAGATAAAAATAGAATACAAATGCTGTATACAACTGAGTAAAAATACAATGATGCCAGAAAAGATTATTGCACATTTGTGGATGTGTGTGTTTGATCAGTTAAAGTCTTTGTTGTGGAGTCTGACAGCAGTGGGGAGGAAAGACCTGCGAAATCTCTCTACCCTGTCCCACCTGCAAATTAGGGACATAATACTATAAATAAGACTTTGCCAGTGTGGTTCCTTATCACAATTAATCAAGATGGCCAAAAGATGCAATTGATTTTGGAAGAGAGAGGAGCTTCTGATGATGATACCGAGGAAGAGGTTTCAGAATATGAGGATCACATTTCTGAAAATTCAGAGTCTGACAGTGACTTTGAAGAAGAGGATGAGGTTGAGCACCATTTAGTAACAAAACGAAGACGAGTACCCCATCAGCAGCCAGCTCCAGGACCAGAACAAGCTCACCAGACAGCAAGTGAAGAAATATGGATGTCAAAAAATGGTGAAATTGAATAATCTTCTTGCCCAAGAAATGTGCCACCCTGCAGAGCTGCTGATGTGATAAGGATGCAACCAGGGCCAACACGGCTGGCAGTTACTCATGTGCAGGACATCAAGTCTTCATTTGAGCTTTTCATCCCAGATTCCATCCAGAAAATTTTTGTTCTTTTATAACATTTTATAAAAAAAAAAAAATCGAGAAGCACATTAATTCATAAATGTGATCTAACAAAGGTAAAGGGAAAAAATTAACCATGTTTGCTGTTCATATGGCTTGTAACTGAGATGAAGTAAACATCTGTTGAGTAATTTAATATAAAATTGTTTGATAGTGTTAATTTGGAAAGCCAAAACTCTAGCGGGTCCACCAGACCCATGAACACTGGCTGAGTAACGAAAATACGAACAGCACACAAGGGTTAAACCAATATAATAATTTTATTTAGTCTATTATGTCTTTTAAACTGCTATTTAACATGTTTGCAGTATTTGTCCTGTTATAAATATTTGTTGGTAAACCAAACCTGTGTAAAATATTAATTCTAAACACTTTTAAAACAGTAAGCCAATAAACAAAAACACTTCTTTAAGCAGTTATCTGTGTTTCACACTCAACACTGCATATAACACATACAGCTCATCTCCAGCGAGATAAGGTCACTAAAGTGTCTCATGGTAACGTAGTGAAGATCAGTCTTTTAGCTCCAAGACCAGCTCGAGCGCAGCCACGGTCCCTCCAAATGATCCTTCACCTCAGGAGAGAATCCAGATCCCAGGAAGCAGATTCTGTTCATCTGGACGTTTTCACAGAGAAACGTTTCACCATCATCCAAGACTGAAGGCGTCACTGGGATGAGTGACAAAACGTTTCTCCCACTGAAACCTTTGGGACTTGTAAACAGCACATTTGCACAATGACTGACACCACCTGACTAACAATGGGCTGTGAGCAGGGCTGGACGGGGACAAAAAATCGGCCTGGGCATTTTGACTAGAGACCGGCCCCCCAGGTATTAAAGCCATAAAGCCTTTGAATGAAAACAAACGCTGTTGTGACAGTGATGTACAGTCTTGTTGGTATATGTATGATTTCTATGCATTTTACATCAGATAAAAACTTTGGTTGTAAGATTCAGATAATTATTTAATAAAAGCGAGACATTTTAAATGAGAATAAGAAACAAAAGTTTTTCTTTGTGCCCCCCTTTCCCTGTTACTGCCCTACCTGGCCCCCCTGGCATAACTTTGCTAGACCCGCCCCTGCACAGTTACCAGCTGTCAGCTACTTAGAAAAGGATCCTGGTGTTATTTGTCTCTCAGAAACAGTTCATAACTTCAACTCATTCATGTCACCTAAAAGGTAAACCTGTTTCTCCATCACCTGTTCAGCTCTGATGATTCAGTAAGGACATCTCCTGGTTTCATCTTCATGTTTCCCTCTCACCACATATCCAAACCGACATCATGACCAGCAGCTTTACAGCTGTGGCTCCAGCAAACATCAGCTGATACTAGAAATTAATATTAAATAAATTCTAACAACAGCTGATCAAGCTTAAACGTGCTGCTGTTGTTTAGCGCGACATCCGCTGGTTTCCTCTTTCTGGCGCAAAGTGGGCGATAAATAAACAAGAGAGAAAAGCCGATCAGCTGATCATTGATCAGTTTCATGATTGAAGTAGAAACGGGAGAGGGAGGGGGAGAGGATGAGAGAAGAAGAGGCAGCTGCAGCGTAAAGACAGAATAAATGCAGCTTTGTGTCTTTTCCATTGTAGCTGAATTCCGGGACAAACTGTGTTTCTTTTCAGCTTAATACAAAACGCGAAATCTTTTCTCTGAATGCGGGACGATTCCGTTTGTACGGGACGGTTGGAAACTCTAATAATTAACCTTATGAATAAAATAAAGTTCACTATCAGTAACATCATAGCACCCACCCAGCTGTATAGAAACTCCGTCATGCTAGCTAGTACGCAGTACGAGTTATTGTAACTGACTGTAAAAAGTCAGCGCAACGAAAATAAACTAAACTTGGTTTATATCTGACCCAGATAGACTGCAGGTCATAACTTCTTACCTGAAGTTCAGTTCACCTGACACTCGGACCGGCGGCCGCCTCGGGTCTCTGCTCCTCCTCCTCCTCCTCCTCCTCCTCCTCCCCTTTCCCTCATCCACCTGCTGGCCTCTGTGGAAGCTCCGCCACAGCCACCACCAAACAAATGAGTTAGTTTTACACATCGGCCAGCATCTGGCCAATTCACCACCTCTCACTGTTTATACCGTACGAAAAATCACCGGCATTTGCCCGGTGGGCCGATGGCCAGTCCAGCTATGGCTGTGAGGTCAGTTTATGATCACTAATATGCAAATTATAATAACCGCTGATCAGTGGTCATGAGTCACAGAGAGGTGGGGAACGGTGCAAAGCTTGGCTCTGTGTAGATTCCCCCTACTGCAGAAACCACGTGAAACCAGTGGGCTGCTGGTACAGCTGATACAGACCGCGGCAGCGTGGGGAGGAATAAGAAACATGATGTTAGAGCAGACACTGTGTTTACTGAAGAGAATATGACATCAACAGGATGCTTCAAGGTGTAAACGTAGAGTTGAGCTCCAAACGCTTCATCCCCCTGTTCAGGTTTGAAGTACTCTCAACATTTTGGAGCCTGAATCTGATAGTTGGGATTATAGTGATGACACGGAGACCTCCCAGCCCGAAAGGCTCAGCGCTCTCCACCGAAGGAAAATGTCAAAATAGCAGAAGCAGCGAGCAAAAAGCTGCTTTGAATGCTTCAACGGCAATAAAACGTTTTCCTTTGATCAGTGAGAAGACTATTAATCATCTTCTACATGACATTTTTAATACAAAGTAAATAAATGTGGTTCTTTATATTTTGGGATAGCTGCCTTGTTTCCTGCCGACTCTCTGTTTGGATCGAGATCTGCCAGGGTCAATAATGTGGGCCTGAACGTTATTCAGTGTTTATGATGAACCACTCACGTGGTCTGTCTAGGGTGGGTGGGGAGGGTGGACCTTCCAGCTACAGAAATGTGTTTTACAGAATAAACTGTTTAACAATCAGATTACGTCACGAAGCGAGCACGGAGCCGTTTACTCGTTTGGTTCACCCACGCGTGATTATCTGACACCAACAAATGTGTCACGCTCTGCTGTAACCCGCGAGCTGAGCGCTGATGTCTCGACACCTGTCACTGAAGTAAAACGTCACCACGTCCTGTCCAGCGGTTGGAATGGAGGCGGAGTCAACTGCATCCACGCTCCTGGCGCAGGGGAAACAATTTTTTTTGGGGGGGGGGTACCTTGGAAAGACACCTGCCTACCTGTAAAACCCCGGTGTGTGTGTGTGTGTGTGTGTGTGTGTGTGTGTGTGTGTGTGTGTGTGAGAGAGAGAGAGAGAGAGAGAGAGCGCGCGCACGAACAGATTGATGACACCCTCTGGGGGCGGGGCTCCAGTGGTTTCTGTAACTAAAGGAAGTCCCTCCGTGGGCTCGGCCAGTACAGTTTCACTGCGCCGTTCCCTTCGCAGGCATTCCCGACATTCTCCGCGCTCCCTCCTC
This sequence comes from Pelmatolapia mariae, assembly GCF_036321145.2. Lineage (NCBI taxonomy): Eukaryota > Metazoa > Chordata > Actinopteri > Cichliformes > Cichlidae > Pelmatolapia > Pelmatolapia mariae. The sequence goes on along the minus strand of NC_086244.1, from coordinate 966,699 downwards.
TGCACCTGTCGGACAGGTGTGGCGGGTTGACTGAGCCGAGCTGCGGAGACGCACAGCCTGCGCGGAGCCGTTCATGGTCACCCATGGGTGAGTGTCTGCGCAGAGCGTGCCCCTGCCTGCAGTCACTGTGGGAGAGGATCCTCACGGGCAAGAAGGCTCCTCAGCCAGCGGGAGGAGCAGGAGGTGAAGAAGAGGATGGAGGAGGACGGAGAGGCACCTCCAGCAACAGTGACGGGGAGCAGCCCCAGGCCCCGACGCCGCCCCCGAAGCCCCCGAAGGAGACCGCCTCCGAGGGCAGCTGCATCTACACGGCCATGTGGCCCTTCGAGTCCCGGCACCAGGAGGAGCTGTCCTTCCAGGAAGGAGATCTGTTCAGGGTGGTCAGCCGCAGCGGAGACTGGTGGACGGCGCGGAAGATCGACCGCAACGGGCACGTCGTGGCGCAGGGCATCGTCCCCAACAACTACCTGGCGAGGGCAGAGTCCATCAACGTGCAGCCGTGAGTGCAGCTTCCTCTGACGGCTCCCAGAGAGCAGCTCTGACCTCTGGGTGCTCCGAGGGCCATCCCGATGTCCGCGATAGACGGAAGCACGTGAGCGGCGTGTCTGTGTCGCAGGAGTAGAGCAGGATTTTAGAGGGAGCAGGACATTTCCAGGATTGTTTCAGGGGTGACACACCTGATCCAGCCCCGAGTGCAGACAGCTCAGGTGTCTCATCTCTGAGCTTCTCCTGTCCAACACAGAGTTTACACTCAAACCCGACAGGAGCGAAGCTTCAGCACAAAGTGCGGCAGTAAAATCATCCATGATTTGATTTAATGCTGCAGCTACAGGGGATTTAATGACCTCCACACTGGGGCACCTTTATTTACACAGCATCATATGATTCACATCATAAAGTCAGTACAACAGGAAGACACTAAAGCTTCTAAATGTTTACACTGAAAATGTGACGCAGCACAAGAATGAAGCAGTGCAGCAGAGTGGTGTTTCAAGAATGAAAGTACATTAAGTGTATACTTAAAAAGTGTCACAGTAATTTCCTATTAATATGTCACAGAACAGGTAAAGGTGTTGACAGGAAAGCTAGAAGATTTCCAGCTTAAAGGCAGAAATGCATTTCGTCTGAGCAGACAGCTGACAGTTCAGTGGAACGAAGACGCTGCTTCACCTGCACACACCTGTGTGCGTGTAAGCCCACATTCAGAATCACGTTTTTTATTATGTTCATGAGGCTGCTGTGCCTCCAGCTGCAGATGCATAAATCAGCATGTGTAACACCTTTATTATCAGCCAGAGTCCACACTGTCCACCTACCTGCCAGGAACTCGCAGCACTGTAAACCTTTATCACATTATCACACATTTATCCTTTATCGCACTAGTAAAACTGAGGTGAGCAGTGAAGCAGAGCGCTGTAAAAAGACACTTTGGGAGTCAAACGGTTGTTTTCTACTGCAGTAAAGTGGGCATGTGCGTCCTGTTTACAGCTCTGCCTAAAAGTGGAAGTTTCTGTAAGTTCTGCTTTCCTGTCACTTCTGTGAATAGATGCAGGCAGTCAGCACGGGGGGTTAAACAGCAGCCCCGCTAATCAGACGCTTTAGTGTCAAACTCCAGTCCTCGAGGGCCGCAGTCCGGAAACTTTTCCATGTGTCCCTGTTACAGCATACCTGGATACAATTAGTAGGTCATTAGCAAGACTCTACAGAACTGCATGCTGAGGTGCAGTTCAGCCACTTGATTCATGTTACAGCAGCTCATGAGTGACTGAACATGGTGCAATAAAAGTACTTTTTTCCAAACACTTATATTTAAATTTAGGGGTTGCCACCTCGGCATGCAGTCAGGTTCTATAGAGTCTTGGTAATGACCTACTAATTGTATCCAGGTGTGTTGCAGCAGGGACACATAAGCTGTGTCCCAAAACGTAGGCTGCATCCTTCGGAGGACCCAGCCTTCGCGGTCTATGTGGGCCGGATCCTTGGAAGACTGAGAAGGCCCGAAGTGCGAGGCTGTGAAATTGGACGGTCTAGCCTTCAGATCTGCGTCACCGCTGACTCAGTGGAGTTTAATAAACTCGGCCGTCTGCTCCTTGCTATCTAAAATATAACAGGACACTGGCGTAAACTCTCGACCGTCTCACAATTCTGTTTAATCAATTTTCTGTTTGACGTTTATTCAGCTGTGTGAAAAATCCCAGAGGAACCCACCCGATGGATTAATAAAGTTTTATTTAATCTAATAACTTTAATGTCAGCCAAACTGATTTACTCCGGAACAAATAAAACACCGAAAAAAGCCAAACAATAACATTTTTAAGTTATCCAAGTGACTTATATATCATGTTTAGCTACATTCTCGCCTGAAAATATGTTAAAAGTTTATTTTGTGACCCAGAAAGATTAATAAGAGTAATTTTAAAACTTAGTAGCAGCCACCATTGTTGGAAACTGAAATTGGCTGGGCCGCGCTATGAATTCTGGGATATGGTGGGCCACGAAGGTTTTACACCAGACCCATCCTTCAAATTCAGGGAAATGAAGGATGCATTTGTCGGACGCATTTGAAGGAGTCGACGAATTGGGACAGCCTTCGTCGCCTGGCTGTGACGTAATCGGCCTTCAAATGCGGCCTCCGAAGGATGCAGCCGACGTTTTGGGACACAGCTATGGAAAAGTTTCAGGACAGCGGCCCTCGAGGACTGGATTTTGACAGCTCTGCTTTAGGTGAAAAAATGAACAGTTCACATTATGAAGGTTAAATGTTATTAACGCTCAGCTTTTTAACATTTGATATGAATATTTGGATGCTGTTTATCATCTTTTTGACCTTTTAAAAAACACAAACAAAAAAAACTGAAGCTTCAAAAGCTGCAGTTCCTGTAACGTCCAGCAGGGGCTCCAGCGAGTCTCTCATATTAAAACTTTGCAGCAGAAATAAACATGTTTGCAGCCTGACGCACAAACTTGTTGGTCCCTAGAGATATTTTGTTTCTTCGAGTTTGCATTATTGAGGCGTGGCCTCATTGACTGACAGGTGGAGGTGACACAGGCGGCTGTAGCTGCTAGCTGTCTGCTAGGGTTTTAGTCGGACCTCTGCGTTATTAATGACATCATGTGACCAGTATTATGGCTGCTGTGAGGTTACAGTACTAACAGCACATCCAAGAAGGCAGAGCTCCAAGTTTGCAGAGTGAAATTCTAGTATTTTGATTGGATGTTATGGATCAGCAGGTGTCTGAGTGATGCTCCCGTAGAGTCTGTGCTGACCCAGATAGTATCAGCTGATAACCTAGCGCTCCACCCACTCATCCAAACGTGTTCACCTTAGGAAATGGACTGAGGCTGCAAAATGTGAAAGTATAAACAAGTTACATCCATCTTCTATTTACAGTGCGATTAAAACCCCAGCGAGCTGCTCGTCTTTATAACGTCACACTTTGTGCTGCTCGTTTATTTTTGTGGTTGCGGCAGCTTTATTGATCCTGACTGAGCCGTACGCTCTGAGCGCCATGAGAAATGTCACAGCTTTACATCACACCAGCCCGTGTTTGTGTTTCAGCTGTGATGCAAACTGGGACGCACACACCGACCGTCAGCTCACCACTTCTCGTTTTGCCGTTCTCACTCACAGTTTATTGCTTCAGCAGAATGGGAAGTGTGCAAAGCGTGGCTATTCCCGTATGTCACCAGCTGCTCCGTTTAATTATAGAGCTTCTCTGCTCTCCCAATAAACCTTCAGTACTGACTTTACCATCACTAAATCCTGCAAAAAGCAAAGATGTGCGACCTTTAAAACCTGAAGCTGTCACACGGCTCTCAGATTAAATAATGTTTCACAGCCAAAGCTTAGAGCCCTGAGGTCAAACTGAGACATCATTCAGTCCAAACCAGAGTGTGAAAGGAACACAACACATGGACATGAATAGATAATTTTGTTTAAATCATGAATATGTGTACAAATTTAGGTTATCATTCCTCGACAAAGCCTCCCGGCTCACAGCTGAGCAGCATATTTTCACTCATGTGGTTTATTTGGTTTTTCCTAGTAGAGCTGCAGCCAAACATCAGTTTCATTATTGATTCATGTCCTGGTTATTTTAATCAGACTCAGACCAAATCAAATAAAAAATGTCTCGCTTGAATCTCAGAAAGTTTTGGTTCAAAGCTAAAGGCGTTCGGCTGATTCTCACCTCAGAAAGTACTGTTAGCTTTTCTGGCTGACTGAACAGAAAGTAATTCAAACTTTATTAGCTTTGGCTCAGATCCATTAAAGGTTCCAGTAAATGATCGCGGTGAACTCTTTCCCAACACTGAGAAACTGGAAGAAGCTAAATGGAATGCAGCCATTGGCAAAATGTTTAGAAATCAAATCCTAGCTGATATCAAACACTGTTCAATGTGAGGGCCTGTCAATGACCCAGGCAGCTGTTACATGATCAGCAATCATCCTTCTGCTGGAGTGTCTGTGCAGCTCAAACGCAGGCTCTGTCACGTGACCCTGCTGTATGCTCTGTATGTCATGTATGTTGTCCAGCAGCTCAGGGAGCAGTGTGTACACCGCATACCTGCGGATCGGTACAGTCACAGCAAAGCTCACCTGGACATGATAGAATAGAATAATCCTTTAATTGTCCCACAAGTGGAAATTTGGTTGCAAAAAACACATACAAACAGAACAGGACAGCGGTATTTACCAAAGCAGAGTACTGCACAGTTATCAAGATTAAATTACAGATAAGTGGCAAACCCAGGTTGTAGTGTGCAAACAGAGCAGGATACTGAAAGATGTTTAAATAGTTAAGAATATTTAGAATCATTAGAAAAGTGCAGATTGTGTGATTGTACCTGTGCATTAAAAAGTAGACATGTAACTTCCAAAAAGTTAGCGTATATAAACTGAGAAAAGTAATGTGCAAGTTGTAACAGTAGAAGTTGTTTGGTTGATTAGTGCAAATTCCAGCGCTGATGTAAACATCTGTGTTTGTTGGGAGCAGTTTTGATTGATGATGCTATCGAGCTCAAAGTTACAGTTAGCTGGCTAACGCTCTCATGCTAGCTGTTACTGCAGAAAGTTAACGTCAGTTACTCGTCTTTGCTCGCTGCCATCACAGCATTTACTGATGGGGGGAAATCAGCACGAGCACTCATCTCTGTGCTTGTTAGACCAGGGCAGCGTTCGATAAGTGGAGAGTCCTCTTCACACACTGAGGTTAATTATGGAGTTCCACAGGGTTCAGTGCTAGGACCAATTCTGTTTACTAGGGCTGCCACCATTAGTCGACTAGTCACGATTAGTGACTATCAAAATGTCATTTAATAGTCGACGAGTTGTTTGAAGCTTTGTAAGATCCTGAAAGACACAGGAATAAGCAGTAGGATTTAAGAGTGTAAGACTGAAACAGAAGATGGCAGCACTGCATCTACAAGGATGCCAGCTACCATTAAACACTGAAGAAGAAGAAGCAGTCTCCGGTATCGTCCGGTCTCAAACGCGAGCGGTCATTTTATTTTGTAAAGCTGTTTACTTTAAGAACACGGGGTGCTGTTGGAGGAGGTGCTCAGTCTCTACAACCCATCTCATAGCGATGCCTCTTTAAGACCACTGAACTCTACGTCACAACCCACTGCTAGTTTTACTCGAACTCTGTTTTCCTGAATCTTTCGAATAATAAGAAGGTAATAATAAATACCAGGGTCCGGTCCAAACAGGACAAAGTAAACTGACACACCTCATCTCAAGTGTTTAAATCCTGAAGGAGTTTAAAATTTATTGTTGTGTAAATTTTTAACTCAGTCAAGTGAGAAACTAAGGCCACCTCTCCACGCCCACAGGATTTTAGAGACTCGGAGCAGCCAGGTGCTGCTAATCAGTGCACCTGATTAACTGAGCATGAAGCAGAGGTTTGTGCAGTGTGCAGGTCTGAAACATTCAGGTGTGTTAACACAACAGTCCTCACAGGAGTAGGTTAAAGGGCATGACAGTGCAGTTAGACACAAACTGAATGACTGTAGCTGTTTGGAAGTGCTGCAGGGGCACGGCTTAGGTTTGTAAAGCTGCATCTGAACAAAGGAGGAACCCAAACACCTCACACGAGCTGTCAGCACGGCGGACTCCTCTCTATACCACTGTATGCTGGAGTCAGTGTGAGGCCGCCTGGACCAAACTGGGTCATCAGCAGGACAACAATCCAAGTGCAGCAGCAAATCTCCAACTGAACGGCTGCGACGGTCCAAAGTGCAGAGCTCAGAGAGCTGCGCATGAACGAATGCTGCAAACCTCAATGAGCTGAAACAGGAGTGTCTTTGTCTGCACTCTTTATTACCACAGACTCAAATTTGCAACCATAAAAATGAAAAGATGCAAATGATGCAAACAAAGCCGTCGGAAACTGTTGTGACTGTGGGTGGACGTGGACGGTAGTTCTGACTGTTTGCTTCTGTTCATTGTTATGGTTGCAGATTTGAACCTGTGACGACAGACTGCAGAGGAATCATGTTTTAATTAACTGAGCTTTCAGCCTCAGGTCACTGTCGCAGGTTTAATAAGAGCCCAATATTAGCTAGCATCTATCCGTGCTGTACAACATTAGGTGGAAGGTTGGAACCTGCACAGCGAGCTCCTGATAATTATCTTTCTGTCTCGATCCAGATGGTTTTATGGGAAGCTGAGCCGCTTCGAGGCCCAAAATCACCTGATGGCTCCAGGGAACGAAGAGGGAGCCTTCCTCGTCCGACAGAGCGAGAAAGACGACATCGGACACGTCCTGTCAGGTAAGTGGAGAGGGAGGGCCTTCACAAGCACGAGGAGGGGCTACAGAAAACCCCAACGGAGGCTCTAACGAATCCTCCTCGTGTCAGCACTGAGATGATGCAGTGAACATGTGCTCCAAAGGTGGATACTCTCAACAGGTAACAGGTTGAATCAGCCAATAAAAACCAGGCCTAGCAGAGACGGCGTTAAACGTGCTGTGATACTTAATTGGAAACTGTGATTTTGACACTTTTTCACCTGAGTCAGGTGAGTCTCTGGGTTCATCAGAGAGCTGATTGGTTAATCGTTTCTGCAGCCCGCGCTGCAGTGTTCATTATAACTGAGATTATCACTGAGAGCTGTGCACTTTTTCCACTGATATTTAGTTTCTGTTTTCTGAGGTCATGACAGCAGAAATAAAAAATAACCGTAGCAATAAAAATGAGGTCACGTGTCCTTTGTTGAGACTCCTGCTCGTCTCTGACTCTGTCGTCTTCCTGTAGTGCGATCCAGCAGCCGCGTGAAGCACTTCAAGATCCACCAAGGAGATGATGGTTTCCACATCGAGCCCAAGCATCATTTCAGCTCGCTGATCGACGTGGTCGACTTTTACTGCGCCAACAGCCTCAACACCACAGGCCAGCTGGGCAAGCCCTGCAAGAAGGTGAGTCTGGGCTTCATCATTTATTCGCTCCTCTTGTGTCTGTGGCGGGGCCGCTGGCAGGGAGCAGCCTTTAGTTTTGCATGGATGTGAATGTCTGAGGTGCACGCTTCTGTTTCCTCCATCAGAAAAGGCCAGAAACCCAGGATTTGAACCACTTCACGGTGGACGAGTGGGAGCTCCCGAAGGAGGAGTTCACGCTGGAGGAGGAGCTGGGCAGCGGCTTCTTTGCTGATGTTTACCGCGGCCGCTGGAAAAACCACATCAGCGTCGCCATCAAGATCCTGAAAAGCGGTATTTTATTTTCCTGCTGCTCACAAACACAAGTCTGCTCAAACGCATTCATGCCGTCTTTAGCCCCGCCCCCCGCCTTTCATTCAGTGCTGTAACATGACTGAAAACATTAAACACGGTTGTGGAAATACTGAGGACAGCACCCTCATGCAGACAGCACATTACAAACCAAAGTGAAACACACGGTGAAGAATTTTATTTCTGTCATGGGGAAGTGAGAGTTTTCCTTCCTCCGGAAACACAGCAGCACCTCCGGCCAATAAGAAATAATAAGGATGGAGAGAAACTCAAAGACTTTATCAAATGTGAACACATGCTGAACGATGCCTCTGATGCTTTCACAGACACAAAAGTTGTTTTTGGTTTTTTTGTCCATCCAACAACCCAAAACCCACAGGACATTACACTCAGGTGGATATAAAAGACAAAAGAGTCATCAAAAATTCTGCAGCTCCAGAAATGCGTCTTCTTCCAGCTGTAGATCCCTCCCTCGATGTGATTGGACCACAGGCCCGGTCTCGTTCCTGGGCATCGGATAAATGTGCGACACGCCGCAGTCGGAGCCTCTGAACCTGCAGGGTTACCGTAGTGCCCACATCTCACCAGCCAAGGGCAAGAGTAACAATGTAGTGTGGCCAAAATAGGAAGAAAGTGGGAAAAGGCCACAGTGTGGAAACTCACTCGGCGTGTGAATAATGGCGGCGTACAGGCTGAAAGAGACGGAATTACATGCTGCCGCGATAAAAACGCGTCGCCTGACTTTAAATGTGATCCAACGGTCAGCCTGATCAGCTCAACGCTGGGTGCAAGGACACCCGACGCAGGTTTACACGCACGAGCAGGAGCGCGAGCAGGAGCGCCAGCAGGAGCAGGCTCCCGCTTGAGATATAAAGTGTGAAACGTCCGGTATGAGTGACGTGGTCCTGGGAGGGATGTTACAATGAAAGTTGTGCCTGAAGAGCTGCAGACTTTGAGCCGCAGGTGAACGTCTGAGCACGTTAGAAATGTTCTTGTTCTGAAACCTGCAGCTGATGTTTCAGGTTAAAACACTGAAACAAAGATGATATAAATATGCAAAGTTATGGTGACATCAGACGCTTGAGTCTTGTCATGCATCCGTTTCTGATCCAGCTCCGTGCCGTGAAGCAGAGGCTGCAGGAGATGAGGACGGGCCGGCCTGTAATTGGTCAGCTGACAGTGAGAGACACTTCAGGGCGACATCGACGAGCCACTCGAGCTCTTTCCGAGGATCGCGTTCAAACAGCGTCACAAAGAAAGAGGCGCTCGCACGCTCCACAGGTTTGCATATGCAAGCGACGCTGCGGGAGACCAGCGCCACGTTTCTAAGGCAGAGCTCGTGTTTGGTCTCCATGATAAGCTGGGCAAACTATCCAATAGTGCTTTCCATGGAAAGGACCGTCTGTTTCCCGCTGTCGCAGAAAGCCTGCTTTGCATACAGTACAGCCTCATTTAAATGTTTGAGCCCTACAGCAACGATAGCGTAAGGGTCAGGCTCTCAGGATTTGGATTTGAGATGCTGCTCACGAGGCTTTCAAAGCTCAGCTTCAAAATCAGGAAAGAGAAATCTTCCTGAAACATCCGGCTCAGGCAGAGACGAGCATTTATCAGAGAGGGGTCTCTGAAATCTCAGCGCGCCTCCCTCTAAATGTCTTCGTATACCCCAGTCATTAACTGGTCCTTCAGTAAGACGCTGAATGATCCACCAGCATCGTGCTGATCATCTTTTTAATACAGTCTTTGTGATTATCCAACAACAATTTAGACAAAAGAGGCACATTTCTCTTCCAAAAGTCTTGATTTATAATTACAGTGTCATGTTTTCCATCTTTGAGTACAGTTGTTGTGCCTTTAAGGTTATTTTTCTCACCCCCGTCTTCCTCTTTTCTCATCTGTCTGTTTTCGCCTTTTTATTTCTGTCCTGCTCTCAGACTCGGAGCTGAACCACAAAGAGTTTCACAGGGAAGTTCAGATCCTAAAGCGTCTGCGCCACCGTCACCTCATCTCGCTGTTCGCCGTGTGCACGGCGACCACGCCGTACTACATCATCACCGAGCTGATGGAGAAGGGCAGCCTGCTCAAGTTCCTCAGAAGTAAACCTCAGCTTTGTTTCCAGTGAAAGATCAGAGTTCAGTGCTGCATAACGTTGGACAGCGAGGGCTTTGATTATGGTTACAGCCTCAGCATCGAGCTCAGCGAGCGGTCAGCAGGGGGCGCTCTCTGTTCTGTTCTCAGGGAAACAAACTCAGCTTTGAAACTGACAGCTGCTGCAAAGCCTCGGAAACGTGTCAGATATTTACACACGTATATTTATATTCAGCAAAGTCACAAACATATGGGAGGGAGATATTTCAGAGATGGATTTTATATCTCAGATGTAGATTTCACATATCTGACATCAATTTTATATTCCCGAGACAGATATCATGTTTGTGATCTGGTCCCAGTTTCTGGGTTACAGCTCCTGACCCTCCTCTTACCGCTGGAACCATCTGTCCATCTTCCACATCTGTCCCAGCGGCGGTCCTCGGTGTCGACGGCCACCGTGTTGGTTGGTCGTCCAGCAGCTGTGTGTCACGAAGTCCCCCAGAACGTTAGCCTTGTTATCCTCCACCACCTTTGGTGATGTCTCCCACCTAGATTTTGTTTTTTTTTTAATGCTGTCAGCGTTAATCTCATTAAAATCTCGTTAACGCCGTAACTGCATTTTTATATCTTTTTTTTTTTTTATTTCTTCCTTTTAGAATGAAACTTAGTGTGGTGCAACTCTTTTCTGCTTACATTTCATTATGATCATAACAGTTAGTTTCCCCACACTCAGGCAGCGATATTAAGTCATTATTTGTCAGGAAATTGCAGCTGAGCATCAACATACAAACACGTGATCAATTTTCACTTAAATCTGAGAAATGATTTCCAACCTGTGAAATCCGACCCTCAGGGGAGCTCCTGAATGCAGCACCGAGCTCCTGTAACAGCTGCTGAGTGGATGAAAGCTGGAGCAGGTACTGATGGTGGTTTGGAGTTTCTGGTGTTCAGTGGAGCAGCTCCATCTGCTGATCCAGAGACGTTCAGGTGGAGAATTAGAACCATCAAGTTCCAGAACCCGTGGTCGGGCTTCTGGAACTCGATGGACCTCCATGACTGGGTGGAGAGGCGCTTCTGTTCAACAGGTGGGCTTGACGAGTGGGAGACTGTCAGACTGTGTGTAGGGAGGGAAGGGGCCACTGCCCACTGAATAAGCAGCAGGAGATGGGTGTTTGATAAACTCAAACCTTTTACTTACCGGCGCACTCACTCCTGTCCCGTCCACTTCATCTGCATCGTTCTCTCACTCAGGTCCAGAGGGCCAAATACAAGATGTCGCGTCCCTCATTGACATGGGAGGCCAGGTGGCTGATGGGATGTCATATCTGGAGGAGATGAACAGCATCCACAGAGATCTGGCGGCTCGAAACGTCCTGGTGGGACAAGACTACATCTGCAAGGTGGCCGACTTCGGCCTGGCCAGAGTCATCAAGGTAAGCGGAGGAGGAGCTGCCGATCTCTAAGTGGAGCACGGCGGCAGCTCTGATGGCAGATTCTTGTTTTTCCCTTCAGGAGCCGTTTTACATCTCAGAAGACAAAAAGATTCCCTACAAGTGGAGCGCTCCCGAGGCCATCAGCCACGGGAAGTTCTCCAGCAAGTCCGACGTCTGGTCTTTTGGCATTCTGCTCTACGAGATCATCACCTGTGGAGGAGTTCCTTACCCAGGTTAGTCCACGACAGAGATTCATTCAATTACTAATGTCTTTATCGTCACGTCTGTGTGTCTTTAGCTTTATCAGAATAATCGTGATTATCCCAAAAGCTTGACTCTGTTCATCTGGATGTAGCGAAAACGTCAGGCTAACTCGAGTAACCTTTAAATCCTCTCAGGGACGCCTGCACGTTAAACTTTATTGTAACAGCTGAGCGAGCGCCGCGGCTGCGTCGCTGTGTTTCAGGAGCTGAAGGAGCGCTTGTGAATAACGCCGGCCTCCCCCCAACCTCGCAGCTCGCGCAGTATTTATTAACACGTGCAGCCCTCTAGCTGCACACTCTGCTCATGTCACAGTCCACGTGTGCTTGAATGCGATTGGCTGGTTTGCACAAGGAAAAGAGATAAGTGAGTTCCTGTAAACGTGCATAAATGTGGACTTTATGAAGCTCTGCAGTAATCAGAATAAATAACCAGAGCAAGCCAGCTGACCACTCCCACTAACTTTATTTCATCAATCTGACTTTCATACTGTCTACGTGTTCAGAATTACAGCCTTCACATACATATGAGGCGCTTACAGCTTTTCCAAAGCTACATAAATCCAGCAGATCTCCACATGAAAAACATTTAAGCTGTGATTAAAAACTGCTCTCAGATCAGTTTCAGTCCCACTGCAGGACGCCCATCAGTCTGAGGACTGAGCCCAGTTCTGATGATCTATCAGACACAGAGGAGCAGAGAGAAGCGCTGGTATCCTGAAGTTTGGTCTGAAAACTTCACAAAACGGTGCATTCTGGGTAAACTCTCGTTTTTATGCGGGATCGGAGTCCAGGTGGACTTCTTTGTGAGGTTTGTCTGATTTTGTGTTGGCGTGTCGCTGTGTGATGGAGGGTTTACAGAGCTGCTGACCAACACAGCTCAGCTGCTCTGCAGATATTTGAGCTAACACAAAGCGCTCTTCATCACTTGTCCTCCTCTCCTCCCTCAGCTTACAGTAACCAGGAAGTGTACCAGCAGGTAACCCTGGGATACAGGATGCCCAAACCACCCAACTGCCCAGACTTTCTCTATGAAACCATGAAGCGGTGCTGGAGCACCGAGCCGGCTGACCGGCCCGACTTCAGGTTACTGAAGGTCAAACTGGAGTGCAGCTCGTATGAGTTGGAGACGGCACAACCCTGAACTGCTGCAGTACAGATGGAGCGCCACAGGGGGGCAGCAAAGAGGCAGACACAGAGCAGCGACTGCAGAGCTCTTCAGTGAGGACTCGCTTTAAAGAGCAGAACCGCCGAGAGCCCGCAAAGACTGCAGCTGACTCACACCATCATCACCACCACCAACATCACCACCATCATCACCACCACCATCATCACCATTATCACCACCACCACCATCACCAACATCACCACCACCATTATCATCATCACCATCATCACCACCACACCATCATCACCAACACCACCATCATCACCAACACCACCACCATCACCAACATCACCATCACCACCACCATTATCATCACCACCATCACCATCATCACCACCACAACATCATCACCACCACCAACATCACCACCACCATCACCAACATCACCACCATTATCACCACCACCATCATCACCATTATCACCACCATCACCAACATCACCACCACCACCATCACCAACATCACCACCACCATCACCAACATCACCACCATCATCACCACCACCATCATCACCATTATCACCACCACCATCATCACCATTATCACCACCACCACCATCACCAACATCACCACCACCATTATCATCACCACCACAACATCATCACCACCATCACCATCATCACCACCACAACATCATCACCAACACCACCATCATCACCACCACCATCACCAACATCACCACCACCATCTCCATTATCATCACCAACATCACCACCACCAACATCACCACCACCATCTCCATTATCACCACCACCATCTCCATTATCACCAACACCATCACCATTATCACCACCACCACCATCACCAACATCACCACCACCACCATCACCAACATCACCACCACCACCATCACCAACATCACCACCACCATTATCATCACCATCATCACCACCACAACATCATCACCAACACCACCATCATCACCACCACCATTACCACCACTACAGTCATCACAACCACCACCACACTCTTGACCACCATCACCTCTACTACTATCACCACCACCACCACCTCCACCCCCACCACGTCATGATATCGTGTCATTTCATGATGTTGTTGTTGAAATGGAGCTAAACCCTTGAGGACTGCAGAGGGTTCATTATGAGCAGCTGTATCACTGATTAATGAGCATGTTAGTTTGTCATGTGAGCATCTTTGGGTTTAAATGAGTCATTTTCATCATATTCTCGTATGTTTTTCTACCAACGGTCAATAAATTCTGAGCTTTGACTTTAAAATCAGTCCGCTCACTGTGCTTGGTCATTGCCATTTAGAGCTAGTAATCCAGGCTGCAGGTGCCTGACTAACCATCAGGTTATTTCAGGCTCCGGTTCACTAAACCCGGCCCGCAGAACTCCAGACAGACTTGTGGCACTGGCAGGTGTTGTGTGTCAGTTTATGTTCCTGGACAGGTATTTCCCTCCTGGTTTTCCATCAGACTGATCTCAGATCTACCTCAGGTCCATGCTACCAAAGTGAAGATATCCCACTTTTGAAGGGGAATCTGGGGGTGTGGAGGGGCTGGTGGTGGCTCTTTGCCAGTAATGGGAGTGATAATGTTTGGAGTCAAACATGGGAAAGTCTCTTTTTATTCAGATTTATAATTATTGTAATTTAGGGTACGCCAGCATGTCCATAGTGTCGTGGTAAGCACCCAGAGATCCCCGGTTTGTGCCGGTGGTCCCTGACAGGGTCACAGCCCGGCGTGGCTCAACGAGCAGCTGGAGGAAGCGTTGTCTATGAGTCGTTACCATAAACATGAACAGGCCTGTTCGTGCTATGAGGCTGGGCTGAAACCATAAACCAGGCTTGTTGCAGGTGAGGTACTGAGCACGGGCCTGTCTCGGTCCACCTACCAGGACTCACCTGTGGCTGAGGTGAGGCCGTCAGACCTGCTCGAATGAACAGCTGATGAATCTTTAGAGCGTCTCTGCGTTCTTGACTTTAGAGACACTGGAATCCTTTCAGTCCCTTCTAATTGATGCCCCGCCCCCTAACTGGGACCTCCCTGCAGCTCTGATAGGTCCCAGCCTTGCAGTTGAGGTTTGCTGATGTTGTAACCTCCATGAACAGTCTGCTCGCTTCAGAGTCCTCAAAGATGATTGGCCAATGCAGGTTTCCACAAAGTGATGTAACATGTCAAATATGATATTTTCCTGTTAATGCTGACAAACTGCGACAAATACATTCGGCATATCATGTCCTCTCATCAACCAGCGTCATTAAGCATCTGTGGGTCCAAGCGCTCCTTCAGTTCCTAGATCGCAGGGCGGTCGGTGCTGCCCTCTGTGGTCTTAATGCGGTGCACGTGAGCATCACTGACATTATTCACATTTCAGTTTGAAAGCAAACGGCTGAGAAGCAAATGCAAAAATCATCAACGGTGACTTCCTGTGATCGGGTTTATTACACCGACTATGAGCACAGGCGTTTTACACTGATACGTGCTAACATGTCAGCTTTTATATGGGATACTCAGCCTCACACATGCAGGTTATTGCATTCAGAGTTTTAGTGAACTTGACCTCTGACCTTCATCACTTGTCCTCTCCTCCCTCAGCTTACAGTAACCAGGACGTGTACCAGCAGGTAACTGTGGGATACAGGATGTCCCAACCGCCCAACTGCCCAGACTTTCTCTATGACATCATGCTCCAGTGCTGGAGCGCCGAGCCGGCCGACCGGCCCGACTTCAAGTCCCTGAAGGCCCAGCTGGGCCCAGAGGAGCTGGAGTGACACGCACACACACGGACTCTTTGAAGCTCGTCTTCTTGCAAAACTTCATCTGGTCATCCCTGAAAGCACAGAGAAGTTTAGGTAACAGCTCCCATCATAAGCTAACGAGTTTAATGAGCCAGTCATCTGCAGATTACTGCAGGAAGAAAGACGGGTTCACAAACTGTTTTATCTGTTTTGTCCTCCACGGCTGAAGCTGGAGGACGGCCGAGACACTGAGCCGTCAGTGTTTTTAATCACATTAATCATGTTTCATGAGCTTTCCTCAGAGCTAACAATGAAACCACACGCCTCACGTGATGCTTTAGAAGCTATTCATAGCCTCGCTTTGACCTCTGATCTGACCTCTTACTGCCCTCCAGTATGCAGCTCACCCACCCAAGCAGAAGCCTAAATTAAAGTGACTTAAATTAAAATAAACAGGACGTGTGACAAAACCAAAGCTTCTGACTGGAATGAGGTCCCAGCAGTCACGGTGTCTTTGGAAAAGTAATAAAATGCCTTAATGTCGCAGGTTCCTGGTACCTGTCAAACCTCTTTAGTTTGAGTCTCTGCGGCCTGAAGAGGCGACGCTGCAAACCTTTACTCAGCAAACTGAAGTGAAGATTTGAACACAGCAGTGTGGAAGCGAGGATCGAGAGGCTGCTGCTGAGAAATGCTTTCTGCACTTTTTCGGGCTTCACTTGTTGTTTCAGTTTTTATTTTGTTGTCACTGTGATGCACTTTTTAAAGCGAATGATTTAAAGTGTTGTAGATCATCATCATTGTTAATATTACTGACATTTTCCTGCTCTGTAACACCTTAAGCAGCTCTGCTCTGCACATTTGTCACGTCGTCTCAGAATAATGTTTAATATTTTCTTCTATGTGAACTTTGTTTACAAACACATTTCATGCAGAGAATAGAAGAAGAAAAAAATCAATTTTCATAAGATTAGAAAGTAACGGTGCAGCTGTAGTGTCTATCTGTGGCCTGCAGGGGGCAGCGCAGTCTCAGGAGCTGCTCTCTGTATATTAAATATGATTTTTATGAGTTTCTGAAGAGCGAAGTTTTTCCTGCACAGCTGTGAGGAGAGAGGCTGACGCTGTTTACTCTGAAATCAGACCTTTCTTCATTTTTCAAAATCAATTAAAAAATCTGATGATCAACAAACCAAAGACTCACTATTTCTTTGCTGTATGAGAACTTTAGTGTGTCCTGAGTTTAGCTGTGTGCGTGTGTGCACTGAGGTCATGTGACTGGTTCGGTAGGTTCTGGTTGGCTCTCTGGGAGACGTTTCCAGAAATCTGCTCCAGTTTCCTCTGAACTTTCTGAAGGACATCTTCTCTCGCTGAACTGAGAGGCATCGTCTTTAATTTTCATCAAACCTTTTTCGTCTTTAGACAGATTTGAGTGAGCTGCTGGAAAATCCTGTCGTAAGGACATTAATGGTTGGATGACAATTTTTTGCAGCTGAACACAGACAAGACTGAGTGTTTAATTCTCGCTCCAGAGTATCAAGCCCCAAATTAGTCAACGTCTGGGTCCTTTCTCAGCCTCGATAAAAGCCGCCGCTCAGAATCTTGGGATCATTTTTGATCAATCTCTGCCGTTTGATGCTCGTATCAAGTCTGTGACCCGCTGCTGCTTTTATCATCTAAGAAATATTGCTAAACTCAGGACTCTTATCTCCAAAGGTGAAATGGGATGCTTGTCCATGCCTTCATCTCCTGGTTAGACTATTGTAACGCACTCTTTTCCTGTCTGTCTAAGGCTTCCTTCCTTCCTCCAAGCGGTCCAAAATGCTGCAGCAAGGCTTTTAACCCACAGTAATAAACTCTCCCATATCACTCCCATGTTAAAGTCCTTGCACTGGCTTCCAGTAGTTACAGATACCAGTTTAAAATCCTTACTTTTACGTTTATATTTTTACGAGGTGAGGCCCTCACAGATATCACTGAGCTTCTCCAAAGCGGATCCTTACATCCACTGATAGTGCTGATTGGACCCGTCTGAAAACGAAGGATCGCGCTTTTGTGGCTTCTTTTAAAAATCAACTTAAAACACTTCTGTTTAGACAGGCATCAGGGTTCCTGGGTAATATGTTGTTTTATTTGATATGCTTTTATATTCCCATGTGAAGCACTTTGTAACAGGATCTTATAAAGATCTATATAAATACATTTTACTTACTTTATTATTCTTATTTTATTCTGAGACTGGAGCCTGGTTAAAAACCTCACACACGCGTGCAGCATCGAGGCTCTGACTGACTCGGCAGGTATCAAACCTGAAACCTTTTTGCTCTTTGATGCTTTAATGAAACTAAAGTGGGGCGCAGCGCTCTGTGCGTAAGGAGCCGTTTCCATGAATGCTATTACATCTGCTGCTGCTGCAGGTAACTGGGTCAGTAACGCCTGGCATGTGCCTTATCCGCTCTCACACGCTGCGCAGCTCAAGTTCAAGTTCACACAGGAGAGTTATAAAAGCACACCAGCGCCAACACCACAAACTTCCAGCAGACACGGCCAGAGCTGCGCGCGTGCACGTCCAGTTAACCCAGTTCATCCACAGGGCTGGTAGAAATAGAGCAACACTCTGAGCGACGTGACCTCGAAGCACAAGCAGGAGCTTTAAAGGAGACGGGTCACAGGCGCCGCCGCTTTCCTCGGCATCACTCGCTCCTCCTGTAAGCGTCCGGTTAAACACTGAGAGCGTTTCACCAGCTCAGATTATTAAACACAGGAATATGAGTTCTGTTGGGACGCGCCCTCCTCCAACCTTCCCTTTAAACAAGGAGTTTGTTTCAGGATCATTTAGTGTCATAACTGACCTCAGACCAGCGTGTCAGTCTGCAACATTACTGAGAGCTCTATTTAAAGTAATTAGAGCAACTTTTCCAGAAATAGTCGTCCCCCTCCTCCCCCCTCCCTCCCAAACACACACACACACACACACACACACACACACACACACGCACACGCACACACACAGTGATCATGTGCTCCAGGAGTGCCCAACGTCTGACCAGGAAAACTGCCAACCGCTGTTTTCCCGGCACTCCCGCCCGTGAACCCGCTCACCCTCGGCTCCACAAAGCCAACACGCCCACTCGCATTCCACCCTGAGCGCAGGAGGAGCTTAGTCTAATGTGCCGAACACAGACCCTCTCCACGGCCTCTGACAGGATGGTTTCTTTGCTGTTTCACAATGTGAGGCACTTCTTTCTTTATTAAACTATTAAGATCTCCAATGAGAGCAGAGGCAGCATTCACAGTCAGGGTGATAAATCAGCTGTTTCACTCACTTCCTGTTTGTCACCGCCTTCTCCGTGTGCCTCACAGTGTGTTCGTGCGAAGGTTGACACATCAGGATAGAAATGCTAAAGTCATTCAGCCTCTTCGTCTGAATCCTGAAACTGTGACGCTGTTTTGGTTTGATGAGTCATCTCAGCCGGGAGCCGAGGACCAATCAGGAGTCCTGATTCTGTCAGAACCTGCCCCCTGAGGTTTCTTCCTGTCAGAAGGGGCTTCTTCCTTTCCACTGTTGTCTGTTTGTTGGGGTTTCTCTGTATGACTGGAGGCTCTTTACCTTACAGCGTCTCGCGGTGACTGTTGTGATTTGACGAGTGTTCTAATGATTTTAATGGTGAACAGACCTCATCACACTTTATTCAGTCAGACCTGAAACTGCGACAGAAAGCCACCATCAAACCGTTCATTCCATACAGCCAGACCAGAGGAGTCGCCCCGTGGGGGTCCGGCATCCTTCAGTTGGAGCTGTGCTCGGCACCGTGCAGCTCGATGCATCGGGTCCTCGTCTCCACAGGTGAGCAAAATGTATACTTTTGTTGGTCCCTTGGGGAAATTACTCTTTGCATTTACAGGTACCTTGCTCAGGGGTCCCTCAGGACAGCCTTTCAGTGGATTTGAACCCCTGACTTTTCGTTCGCGGGGCAACCACTCTACTTACTGAGCTATCCCTGCCCCGCAAAGGTGAGTGAGAGTCCACCTGCAGGTCATCCTGGAGGAGTCCTCCACCTGGAGCAGGTGCCTGTCCAGCTCTCCTCAGGGAACGTTCACGCCGTGCTGGGAAACAGCAAACTTCCTGTGACACCACGTGGGGATGTACCACGGGTGACAGAGAGCGGCGGTCTGTGGACACCACCACCTGGGAACCCTGCGGCTGCACCTGTGCAGGTGAGATGGAGCCACAGTGCTCTCTTATTGGACAGACTGAGTGTGGGTTGCTCTGTGACTGTGTGAGGTGGTGACTGCTGCAGAGCAACAGGAAGTTAAAGAGATTCACCAGGATGGCTGAGGGAGGGGTGGAGGGAGGAGAGGAGGTGTCAGATAATGAGGAGTGACCGTGTTTGAGTGTGAGTGCAGAGAGCCCGCCAAGGGCGACACACAGCAACACCATCACCTCCGTCCTCCACCACCATGCCAGAGCTCACGGTCCCGGATTTATCCATGTGATGTGAGGAGCCTCGGTATAAGCAAACCAAGTGAAGGTAAGACTTCCCTCAGTTATCTGTGATAATGCTCACTTTCCAAAATAACATCGTGTTCATCCTGTGAGTCAGTGTCACGGTCCAGCGTCGTGTTACTGAGACAGAGCAGACTGCCAGGACACAAAACAAAGACACTGTTATTGCAAAGATTACACAAGACGAGGAAACCGACGTTAACGGAGACGAGAAGGTCACATTTAGCTTTCCTTTCCTGGAAACTTGGCCTGAGTGGGTCTGTCAAACTGAGAGAAGCCAGCTCTGCAGACTGGAATCAACCCACTGCACTTTAAACCAGATAAAAATATGAACTCTCCATATTTAAAAGCCTATAGATAAACTTGAGTCCTGATCTCTCATGTTTGAAGCGGCTGCTTTGTTGGCACGATAAACTGTGTGTTCACGCAGCGAGCGAGCACGCTGAGATTTGAAGGAGAAAATCTGCAGCTCAAAGGTTAGAGGACGGTCGTCATTTAACCTTTGGCTGGAGATCTCTTGGCTCTGAGGCAGCTCCTTTTTCAGCACTCAGCCTCAGCCCCTCCCTTCTGTTTCACCACTTCAGCTCATTTTGTTTTCATCAGCTGAGCCAAACATAAAAACCATGTGACCAAGATCAGAATCACCCACCTGTCAGAGGATAATAATCCTCACATACAAAATAATCAGGCCCCATCTTATCTTAATGACCTTGTAGTACCATATCACCCTATTAGAGCACTTCGCTCTCACACTGCAGGCTTACTTGTTGTTCCTAGAGTATTTAAAAGTAGAATGGGAGGCAGAGCCTTCAGTTTTCAGGCCCCTCTTCTGTGGAACCAGCTTCCAGTTTGGATTCAGGAGACAGACACTATCTCTACTTTTAAGATTAGGCTTCAAACTTTCCTTTTTGCTAAAGCATATAGTTAGGGCTGGACCAGGTGACCCTGAATCCTCCCTTAGTTATGCTGCAATAGACGTAGGCTGCCGGGGGATTCCCATGATGCACTGGGTGTTTCTTCTTCACTCACTATGTGTTTAATCTTTAGTCTCTGGCTCTCTACCACAGTGTATCCTGGAGGTTTCTTCCTGTTAAAAGGGAGTTTTTCTTTCCCACTGATGCCAAATGCTGACTCATGGTGGTCACATGATTGTGGCAGATTTCTCTGCATTATTATACGGTCTCTAATGTACAATCATATGCGCCTTGAGGCAACTGTTATTGTGATCTGCTCCAATCCATCGACTGTCTTACACTTATCCTTGTAAGAGTGGCGAGCGCTGGAGCGTATCCCATGACGCTATTAACAAACACGTCCTTTAATCGAGTTCCAAAACATGTGAATCAAACTGAATCCTTTAGATTTGGATCTGAAACGTTCTTTAAAAATGTTAAAAAATGATACCCAGCAGCTCGTTCAGGCGGAACCTGATGGTTCGTGAGCAGATCCCAGTTATGGTACAAGACATCAGAAGTGTCCACAAAATACACACAGATCGTCCAATAACAACTCACTTTTAGCCACTTTTAAAAAAAGATTACACTCGGGAGTCCGGTGATGTAAGCGGTCAAGATGGCAGCGTGAATGGGGATGCTCCGTCGCAGTGGCAGCTAATTTGCATTAGACATAGAACATTACGCTACACAACACCTAGAAATATCATCACACGACGGTGGGAGGCTTGAAGACTCTTTGTGAAAGCTCATAATGCCGAGTCACCAACAAAAACTTACGCTTCATCGGCAAGAAGGCGCTAGCAAGGAAACCTCAGCGAAGGCTAATGTTGTGCGCCCGCCCTCACCTTCAATGTCGGATACTATCGAGACTGCTACAACTGAACAAATGGCCAAGGACATTGCAAGTATTTATGCACTGCTTAAGGAAACCTCCGAGACACAAGAGAGCAAGCTCAATGCTATCCAAACTGCTACGAGGGCAATGGAGGCTAAGCTAGCGGATATGGGTACTCGAATAAGCAACGCTGAGTCTCGCCTGGATTTCCTGGAGGATGCTAGCAGAGCGCTAAAGGAAAATCCACCGGCTACTGGTGATGAGCTGAACGCTCTACGACAGAAATTAGACGACCTCGAAAACAGAGGATGGAGAAACAACCTGCACTCTGCTGGCTTTCCAGAGGGCTGCGAGGGTTCGGACGCTATGACATTCGTGCGCAACACGATCCCACAACTCCTGAAGGTCGACTTCCCTGGCGGGCTGGAGATTGACAGCGCACACCACAGCCTAGTGAGACGCAAACCTGACGGTCATCCCCCGAGGGTTATGATCACCCGATTTCTACGGTTCCAGGACAGGGAACGGATCGTGGAAGCTGCACGGAGGCTGGGGCAGCTGAGCTGGAACGGCCACCGCATCATGATTTTTCCCGACTACTCCAAACTTGTCATGGACAAACGAGCGGCTTTTAATCCCTGCAAACGGTTGCTGCATGAAAGGAAGATCAAGTTCTCCCTACTGTTCCCAGCGGTGCTGGTGCTGAAAATGACGGAGGGCAAACGTGAGTTTACCGACCCAAAAAAAGCCCAGGACTACATTCTGTCTTTACCTTAAGGGTGCTGTTTACAGTCAAGAGCTTGGATTTATAAGCACTACCCCTTTTTCCTTTTTTTGCTCTAGCATTAATTAACTCGCTATACACAATATACTTTGCACCTCCTAACTGTTTAATTTCAATATTATAGGGCTTTGTGGTTTGATTTGATTTATTTAGTTGTGCTACTTTTGAGAATATTGCTTGGTAGTGAAGCTCACTAAGTCTATTAAACTCCTCTTTTAGTAATTCAGTTATTATAAAGCCCTTCTCAGTTTGCCAAAGGACAATTTTAACCAACCTACATAGAGGTGTGTTCGGGTGGCTAAGTTCCGGAATGACTGCCCCCCTCATATTACATTGGCTTGTTATGCTGCTGCTGCTGGCGACGGGTCCTGTTTATGACTGTTCGACTGGTTAGAATCGCAGACCATAAAGTTTATGTTTTGTTTTTTGGGGCCCATGGCCCGCCTGAGGGTGACTAGTGTTCTCGGTCACCCCAGACGCATTTGTTTAAATGTCTATCAGTTCAAGGCCGCAGGATGATTTTAAGTAACATCTATGCACCAAACATTGATGACCCCACCTTTTTTGCGAACTTGGAATGCAAAATTAGTGACATGGGCGACTACCCAATCCTGATAGCAGGGGACTTCAATTTGGTCATGGAAGATATACTGGATCGAAGCACTCCCTCACAGCGACACTCTAGATCAGCTTCGGTTGCTATAGAAATGTGTAGGACCTTGGGTTTGGTAGACATATGGAGAGTATTCAACCCATCCACAAGAGATTACACCTTTTATTCTGCCCCCCACAACACTCTGTCAAGAATAGATTACTTTCTTGTGTCGAATTCCATCATGCCCTCAGCAATGTCTTGCTTTATTGGTAGTATACACATTTCTGACCACGCCTCGGTGCTCCTGCATCTGGGCTCATTTGATAGCCCCCCCAGGTCTCCCAGATGGAGACTAAACTCAAGTCTGTTGCATGACCCCAACTTTTTCCACTCCTTAAGAGAGCAGATTAATTCTTATATAGAAATTAACCTCTCTACAGCTCCCAGTGCGGGTGTAGCATGGGAAGCTTTAAAAGCTTACATCAGAGGGTTCATTATCCAGCATGCCTTGTATAAGAAAAGAGTCGCTCTGACCAAGCAGGTAGATCTGGAGAGGAAGATTGCCATAGCTGAAGCCGCTTTTAAGGCAGACATGAGCTCAGTGAGTCTGACCCACCTAACTAGACTGAAATATGAGTTTAACTCGATTTTGACTCAGAAAGTGGAGTTCTCCCTATTTCGGGCTAGGCAGAAATACTTCGAAGATGGAGATAAAGCTGGCAAATTGTTTGCAAGATATATTAAACAAAAAGAAGCTCAGACTATCATAGCAGCAATTAGAGCACAGGATGGCACTATGGTGTCAAAACCTACTGAAGTGAACGAGGCCTTTAGAGACTTCTATATGCAACTCTACTCTTCAGAGGTACAAGCGAACTCACAGGAAATTAGTAGTTTTCTCTCCCCCCTCAACCTCCCAACTCTCCCTAAGACACAGGTGGACTCCCTGGATGCCCCAATTTCAAAGGAAGAGATCTTAAAGGTAATCAAAAACCTCCCAGTTGACAAGGCCCCTGGATTGGATGGGTTCACGGCAGAATTTTACAAGAACTTTGCAGAGGAGCTCTCCCCTTTACTCCTGCGAATGTATGAGGAGGCCCTGGATAAGGGCAGCCTGCCACCAACACTGTCAGAGGCACTTATTTCCCTTGT